>NW_024582671.1:472871-493133 GCF_018398535.1 Haplochromis burtoni
TTTGATTGACCTTTATTATAATTATGAATTTATTTTATTTTCAGTTGCTACAAACGGGACAGACATGACTGGGGGATAGGACAGGGAGAAAGAATGAAAGAAAGAGAGGGAGAGAAAGAAAACCAAAGGGGAGAAGAGACGGTGAGAAGGGGGGGAAGAAAGAAAAACAAACACACCTGGGTCACCTGTATGGAGAAAAAAAACAGAAGAGAAAGCAAACAACAAAGAGCAACATAATAAAAAAAATGGCACCATCACAATAAACTAGCTAGCAGTAGATATCAGTAGATACTAAATAATAAACGATATTGTGCAGCACGCAAGATAGACAGCGCACAATGTGCTTTGAGGCAGCAGCCAAGAAAGCTGTAGTCCGCGTCTGTGAATACCCGTGTGTACACCTGTGTGCATACCTGTGTGGATCAGCATGCTTGCATTCCAAAGGTTTCTCCATGTAATGATCTGCTAGGGAGTGTGGGGGAGCCACAGCCCCGTCCTCCAGGGCATGAAGCAGGTATGGAGGAGATCAAAACTCCAGACATCCAGAGGCCCCCAGAACACAAGAGACCAAGGAAGACCAACAGAGGGGCAGCCGCGCCACTGTCCCAGAAAGAGCTGAGGAGAGTCCCAGATGAGGGCTCACTCAGCAGCCGCGGAGCAGAAGCCAGGGGGAGTTGCAGTGACGCGCCCGTGAGCTCCGCCGGCAGCCAGCTGTGCCTGAGTGACCGAGCCCCAGGCCGAGAGGCCGGGGGCACCCCACCTCCGAAGTGGCCCGAGCAAGCCCCAGGCTCCAGGCCCCGATAAGCGGCCGCCAAGGAGTGAGCCGGTGTGTACCCGGACGCCCACCCCCAGACACAAGGAACCACCAACGCACCGACACCAGAGGGAGTCCGCCACCGGCAGGGGAAGTGGTGGTGGGTGGAGATAGGCCTCCAAACCTTGGAGGGCCTGAGATGTCCCCAGAGAGGTGGCGTCTGATACCCAACCTGACATATAGACACAGACATACAGGCACACACAGACACAAACATCCATTCCCACCCTCATGCTCTCATATGCACTTACTCCACACTCAACCAACGTGGAGACAGACATAAAGAGACGCTGTACACACGATCACACTCCCCAAGCGTACTCTACAAACCGGGTCTAGGTACCCTTGCCCCTGGAGGGGGGAACTGCACCCAGACCCAGGTGGTGTTACCCTTTTCCCTGCGGTGGGGGAGGCAGACCGCCCCGACTCCGCAGCAGCAGGGAGGCCCCACACTCCAGACCGCAGTCGGACGGCCAACTCCTCCTCCTAGCCCCCCCGCTCCAGCAGGCCGCAGAGAACGGGGGTGAGAGAAGACTCCAAACCTCCCTCCACCCGCTCATTGTAGTGTTGATGCATGTGTGTTCTAAGGTGCATTTAAAACCCAGGAGGGCATGGAGCTACCTGCCAGAGAGCAGCAGGTAAGCGCATGGTCCCTCCTGCTCCTAATAGTCTAATCCGGTTGTTCAGTCTGACGTCACTAGCCGTGTCTGGGTCTAAACTCCGCTGCAGGTCCATATATCAAACGATCACTATGGCATTACTGAGAGTTGAAAAACTGTCTAAAGTCTTTCATCTTTAATAAAATGATCAGCGTTCTGCTCTACCAGGTGTAACAATTGAGTTTAACATCCAGGCATCCATGAAAACGGAATTTATGACATTTAACGGAGTTAGAAGTTAGCAGGGAGTTAGCTCGCTAGCTTCTATCTAAATACAATATAGCATGTCCTGACTGCGGGGTTTTGGAAACAAATTAAAACGTACAGCTCTGTTATCACTTCCAGCATAAATGAAGACAGAAAACTAAACAGCAGTGACGTTTGTAGGGTTACTGAAGTTGGCTAGCTGGTATATAATGATGTGCTACGTGACCGCTAGCGACACAGCTATGTTAGCATAATATAAACAAGCTAACTTTTTTCCCACTCGATAAAAGTTAACGTGAGTGTTCTCGGTGGTCAGGAACAAATGTAATCGCATGGCAGGATGCTGTAAAAGGACCAAACTTCAGCCAGGAGAACAACTGAGATAATCCATCCACAATACGAGGTTAGTCATTCATATACTGCTGCATGGGCTGGGCTGTAGTTACATCCTAAGGTTTTAAAAACTGAGCTTAAATAAATGATTAGCGGTAATAAAAGCCGAGGGAGGTCAACAGTGATCACTGACTGTTTTAGGAGCTTTTTGAGATCAAATAGAAGAAAATACAAAACATTAAACATGTTAACAACACAAAAGCCATATTAAACGCAGACTACTTTAGGCCCGGAAGTAGGATTCGTCACGTCATCACTTAACGACCAGATTGTGACTGCAGGTAAATTATTCACAGCGCGCCCTCAGCCCCTTCATAGAGGAGTCGCCCCCTGCTGGACATTAGACACACTGCCGGTTTAACACACACGTCCATACTGGCTGCTTCTTCATAAACAGTGTTTCTTTCATAAACAGTCTGTGAATGTTAGAGGTTTACACAGTTTGTTTGGGTGTGACCGGGGCCCTATTTCAGGAAGCCGGTTTAGAAAACTCAGAGTCAAAAATGTCCCTTAACTTATTACCTCAAAGCGCCTGAGCAATCTTATCCTCCAAGCGTGTCTGTTTACGTAAAAACACTATACACAGCACACGATCATACACGTCTTCGTGAGAAATGAATAGTGAAGGTAAAACCACTGCTCGATTTAAACACGGGTTTAACCACCTAAAATAACTCTTTCCACAGGAACTAGTAATATAGTCTACCACATTTACTTTAGTATACTATAAGCCAAATTAAAACAAAAGCAAGAACTCTCGGAAACCCTATAATAAGCACCCTAATCTGTTCGCAATCTTTTCCACGTAACAGTTTATGACATTTGAAACCGCCAGGTTAAAAGGCTGGGGGCCGAACCAAAATAGTTTACGTACATATAAGTGGGGGACAATATTTAACTGAGTTTAATTCTATTAGAACTACTTTACACTGTTTCCTATGATGAAGTTTTCTCGAGATACTGTGCAGCCCCTATATCAACTACATCCTTATTGCTTCCACGAGAATTAAAATGGTAAGGATCTGCTAACCAGATACACTTGATCAACTGATCATCAGCAGGTGTAACCATCAAAACAGAAGTATTGGCAGTTTGCCAGTCAGGATCATTTAGGTAGAGTATGTGTTAACGTAATGCCACAGGAGTGGACATCGGACCAAATTCACCATAACATCTGGGAACATCTGGATAGAGAGAGACTGCAAAAAAGCGAATGACTCTACTAGTTAAACAGTTAAGCTTGTTAAATGTTGAAGTTCATTAGAAACTGGGTTTATTGGAAGGACTGCCATGAGAGAACCACTTCTCTCTAGAAGAGCATGCCATCATGGCGTAGATCTGCAGAGTTGCATCGGAACAAACCATTAAATCTACATCAGAATAGGTGAAAAGGATCAAGGTGTTGCAATGGCCCAGTCAAAGTCCAGACCGCGACCTGATTGAAATGCTGTGGTAGGAAATTAAAAGACCACAATTTTGTCTAACGGTGGTTCTACATGTTACTGAATAATTGGCTGCACTAACTTTTCTACAGCACTCAATAGAGTCCTAAAAACTTTCTAAAAACAGTATCCTGTTTCCAGACAGAGATCGTTTCAGCTTTTCTCACTGTCAAAATGTTATTAATCTGGAGCATTTGTAGCTCATCAACTCAAATCGTAACAAAGAGAATACCGGGCTTCAATGAATGCAATGCCTGTGAGTGTAATTTAAACATGAATCTAAGGGATTTCACAGTATCCTGTTTCCAGACAGAGATCGTTTCAGCTTTTCTCACTGTCAAAATGTTATTAATCTGGAGCATTTGTAGCTCATCAACTCAAATCGTAACAAAGAGAATACCGGGCTTCAATGAATGCAATCTGCTGTATAGTTGGCAACAAGCTTCAGCTGCAGAAGTTAGATTAATTAATTGACTTTATCCATCAACCACAGAATAGAGCTTGTATTTGAAAGCTTGCAAATTTCCCTGTTAGGCGGAACAAGAACAAGTTGGCATTAGTCGGAAGAAAGGCAGCCCGAGATCTGTCTTGATCCCTAAACCCAAGTAAATATAAGTAAAGATTCCTCCAAAATCAAATGGTGGCCATACTTTTGCTGTGAGCACATTTTCATCTTGCCAAATGGGCTTTACTACATAAAACTTATTCGGTTATCCTATTTCTATGATAACATTAGATAAGGTTGATTTATAAGCCCTTTAAAGGTAAAGATTAAAATTGTATTTACAATCAAGTAAAACTTAGAAATACAAACATCAATTTGAATTATTTTTTGAAAACCATTTTAATTGAATTTCCTCATAAGTATCCACACAAGTACTTCCTAAAAACATAACTAAATAAATAAATAAATATGCCGGCGCGTTCTCATTACCTTGTTTTTTAAAGTCAGGAAGACTGAGTAGTTCTGTAAGTGGTGTATTGGTCGATAGCTTTGTGCCACATCGGCCGCACTCCCACTCTCTCGGATGGATGTGAACAGAGCTTCATCTTTATATATAACTCGAACGCATGCTGTGAAGGCACTTATGATGAGCGGCCTCAGAAAACTGAACTTCATCCTCACGCTATACAAGCAAATTCACAACCATCAACCCCAACCAAAATGACACACAGTATTAAAAATAAACATGTAACTGAGATATATCTTATAGCAGTAACCAAATTCATCCATCGGTCCTGAACAACTGACTATATGGCTTAACAGTGATGTCTATACCCCAAATCAGCCAGCAACAACTTTGTTCTGTTCAGCCATTACTCTCCTGCACGATAGAGTTGTCTCACTCCTCAGTACCCTGTTCGATTAACGCAAAGACGCTTGATTATATCTCAGACTTATACCGAGCACATAAGGCAACCATGCGAAAAACTTTTCCCCGCTGCTTCATTAACCATTTTACCTTCCAACATGAGCAGGCGACCACACAATTACTATCACAACACACAGACAAATGAACTACAACCACAACCAACGACTATTCACGCAAGCAACAACTACAAGCGCACACACACCAGCATCAACCCACACACACACACACACATGCCGCATCAGACACACATTTGCTGTGCAGGTCTTGTGCTCCTCCATCGATCACCCCAGGGAGAAACTGAAGGCTCCTGTTCTCTATAAATACTCTTGTCCTTGTAGCAGTCTCCTTCATCTTATTACCACCCACCCGTATCTCATCCTTTGCAGCGGGCATCCCTGCATTGTTGGCCGTCACACTTTCCTTCTACCAATGCACCCTCTAGCATAATTTACCTGTTTTCCTCCGAAATGACCATCCAATGAGGATAATATTCCGAAATCACAATAGCTTTGCTTTAGCTTTCATCGAAACTACAGAAAAAAGGTCCTCCTCCTACACTCACATGACAGAAAAGTCCTTACACCACAGTCAGATTTCCATACTATTATTCTGAAGGCGAAAACAAGCAATTAGTGTTGCCTAGTTTGCTAATTAACTTCATAATTTCAGATAAATTTAACTTAGCCCTTTGGTTGCAAAACCTAAAACATTATGTTTAGAAATCTAATGGATATTAAATTTATATGATAAATTAAAGATAGCCCAGCTTTAATTCTGTTGTCATATGAACATGGATCTTTTATTTTTTAAGAACTACAAACATGCTTAGTCAAACTATATGTTTGATTTCTGTTCTGTGAACATTTTGTTCTTTTCCTCTTGCGTTCCAGAAAGTACACAAGAAGAGGGTTTTTTTTTTCAGCATATAACATTATTTTATGCATAGACATGATTTTTCATTAGAAACATAATCGGCCAAAGGGCCTTGGGTAAAATGAGCTGTGGGCCCCTGTTGAGCAGCCGCACACATCTTCCCCGGGTGTTTTTTTTCTTTTCTTTTTTTTTTCTGGGAGCCCGTTAATTTTCCCTTCAGTGGATTATTTCCCTGCCCTACTTTGAGTGCATATCAGTTAGTCAGTGATAATTTGATGAAATGTATTTTTTAAAAGAATATTCACCATGTCAGCATAACACCATCTAAAATATTAAAGGTATTAAAACTAAAGACTGGGGCTGATTTAGTAAAATACAAAAGTTTTTATCTGCAATTTCAGGGGTCCACATTTTGAAGAAATTGTGCAATTATATAAATTATAACAAAGACAGTGATTGTGGCCTTCTGGGCTCATGGGGAGCCCAGAGGCATTAATAGCGTTGCCCATTTTGGTGCAGTTCCAAAGCATAGACTGAATTAACTCTATGAAGATAATCTAAATGTGAATGCACAAAACACCTTTTAGGTACCAAAAGCTGTTTGATTTAAGTGTAGCCAATTTGCAGTATCAATTTATTCAGTCACATTTCAGCAGGTTTTGGTATCATGCTGCTAATGCGGAACATAAAAGATGAAACACATTTGCCTAAATGACTATAATCTGACACTGATCTGGCTTTATGTTAGCTTTTTGAGAGTATTGTGCAAAAGTTCTGAGTACGCCTCATTTTATTTAATATATTTTGTTTAAAGATGAATCAATTTATTTGACACACGCAAACATAAATGGACACCCCGATATCACGGCAAAGCATACAATAGACACGCCAGTCCACCATGTCCATTTCCCACTTTACCGTGAAATGGACGTGCATGCACAAGTTGCAGCAAATTGCAGTACCAGCAGGGGGAGATAATATGTTTAAAGCCAAGTCGCTAGTGACCAAAGAAAGGTATGAAGTGCATGAAGTACATTCCAGTGGCATTCAGTGCTGGGAAAAATTATGCTGCGTAGCTAATATGCATTTCTATGTGTTCGTAATGTCTCTTTAAACTATTTCCGTGATTATTTTCCTGTTGGCTTGAAATAAAATATCCCTCTCTGCAGCAACTACTGCAACTTCTGGATGTGTGTCCCTTCTAAAGCCACCTTCATTCTTCAGCACAGCCTGAACTCTTTTAATCAAGCTTTCTACTAATGTCTTTGAGTAGTTTTCAGAAATAGTTATCCAGGCTTCTCGAAGGACATCCAAACCTTTTCTTTGGATGTTGTTACGTTCTCTGTCCAGATGTTCCCACATGTTTCAGTAGTGTTGAAGTTCGGGCTCTTGGTAACCCAAGACTGGTAGTGAGCCACTGTGTGCTTTTCTGTCCAGGTATGTTTTTACTGCATTGGCAATGTGTTTGGGATAATTGTCAAGCTGAAAATTGAAGTTGTTGCCAATCAGATGCTTTCCAGATGGTATTGCATGGTGGATAAAAATCTGATACTACTTTTCTGTGTTCATAGTTCCCCAACACCACTGTCTGAAAGTGGTAGCTTTTATTGGAAAAAAAAAAAAGAAAGAAAAGAATTTAAAATCTATGCTATACATCATCTAAATGCGCATAAAACGTACCCTATCATGTTACATGAGTTTGGACTGTGGTTCCACACAACACAGCCAGACACGAGCCAACAACACAGACCAGTCATTACTGAATGTTGATTTTGCCACAACTGCGTATTTCTAACACCACGATCGTGCATACCAAATGCCACAGAAACTATTCCACAACCTATGGCCAAATGGCTGCACAGCTGACTATGAATCAGGCTATTATAAATTAATTGGTCAAACAGGAGAACATAGGAGAAAATTAGCAACATGATTTTTGCAAACACGTTCTATTAATTTCTCAAGTGTTACAAAGCTTTGTTTCCTGTCATGGCTAATTGGGATATTGTTTGGTAATAAATACTGCATGCCAAAGTAATGTGACAGGTGGCCTGTTTAGGCTAACATGCTGCTGTAGCTGTCTCCTCTCTAGTGTGTAGGATATATCAGGCAGACAAGTACCTACTTTTTAGGGTTTGGAGACACCCGGCACCCACGAGGGCTGATCGTGACGTTCCAAGCTGTCCAAGACATGCTAGCTCCATTTAAAGACTCAGTGCTGTGACTGTGCTTCTGTGCTGACGAGCCCTGATGAAATTGTTTGCAGAGGTGTGATGGACAGTCAAGGTAATTATTCTGCTTGAGGTATGATGATTAGGCATTGTGGTTGAGCACTCACATGCTCGCAGTATTTTGTTGAGTTGTTTTGAAGTGTGATGTGCCTCCTGCCAGGTAGGTAGAGATTCTCTAGACAGCCCATTCTCACACTGGCCTCACTTGTTGTGACGGCTGCCATGCTGCCACTAACTATGGTCAATCAATAGATCTTGGTTTTAAACTCTAAGAGTTCATTTCTAACTGTTCTCAAACTTTTTTCACTCTTTCTCTAAAGCCTGGACTCCTAAGTTGTATTTATCCTCATGATGCACTTTTCTCTGCAACCTTGTCTCTGATATTTACTTTCATTTCTTATTTTATTTTAATATGGTCCTTGTGATTTTTATTTTATTTTTACCTCTTTGCAACCTTGAGCACAAAGCAAGAACCAATTGTCATTTACAGTGAAATAATTAAAAAGGAAGGTGTCTCAGCAGAGATTTGGTTGAGGATTAAAACTAAAAAGAAACATTGAACTGAACAACATTATATACATGTATATTAACAGTACTGTATATGCTCTGGAAGCATTTTCCCCAGGTAATGTGTTTAAACGTGTATAAGCAGTCGCTTGCTGTGGTCTCCAGGCTTTACTTGCAGCAATATGTCAAACCAATAACTACCTACATCATAAAATGACAAGTTTTCGCTATTCTTCCAAACACTCCCAATGAGTCACAGTCTCTTACCTGGGCAATGGTACCAAGCCCCAGCGGTCCGAATCTCAGCATTTTCTTTATTTGCACAATCAGATCAGGTGTTTATTTATTATCCTGACTCATTGCATTATCATGGTTTTTGGTGAATTTGCACAATCAGATCAGGTGTTTATTTATTATCCTGACTCATTGCATTATAACATAAAACTGCAGCTGCAGACTTTTCGCGTGATAGCAATTCGACTGTTAAGCAAGCCTCGTGCAAGTTCAGATGTGCAGTGGCCTCGTGTAAATTTGCATATTTGAGGCATTCCACTGATTTGCAGCATAGAAGCAATTAAACTAAAGGATGTCTCGAGGGTCCCCACCTGGTTTGAACCCAAACAACCTCTTTGATCTCTCTTAAGTGGCTGCATTCACGTTGCCAGACCTTATCTGAATAGAATTCAATTATTTTGGAATTCATGCACCATCGTCAAAAGAGTTGGGGAGCAGCAGCAATCACTGCAGGATCTTGGATAAGTTGGGAAATTGTGGATCACTCAGGATCTGTGTCGTAACACTGCCCCCTCATGGTTACAGAGACAAGAGAACTGGTTCTCTTTCACACTGCACATGATCGGACTGTGTTTGTACAACCTCACGCCTAACAGCTGATATCCTGTTTCCCAGTGCCAGCTTGAGCCAAATGTGATCTGACAACCTCACGCACTCAGGGGTCATTACCATTTTTCTTGTCTTACAGTAGTTAAATCTGTGCACCTGCAGGCAAACACAAAGGACATAAGCAGCAGAGAATTATGTTTTGGGCTTTTGTTTTGCCCTTCAGAACGCCATCTGCCTGCGCCTTACGTGTTACTCATGTGAATCGCATGCGAACGAGACTTACAGCTTGCCCACAGAGGCACTCTTCCAGAGTTCTCATCCTTGCAACTGTGTTTTGTGTTGAGTAGGTTAAAGAAAGCTGAGGGCATTATACCTTGGGCGCCCATCTGCTACTAGCAAAGATGCAAACATATGGTGGCAGTAAAGCAAAAGCACATAAATTCAGAGCTGTGTAAATGAATCAAATTTCTTAATATCACTAAATTACCATTTCTTTGCTTTATGTCTCCTAATCAAGCAGGATGAGCTGTTTTTTTTTAAAAATATTTTTGTTATGCTGCATGCTGTATATATCCTTGCTCATGCAAACCAAAATCTTACAACAATCTTCTATTCCACTGATGTCAGACTTTTGTTGGGGCCAAAGCCACACGTAAAATGAGAATGCTCATGTCCATGAATCCCCGTCATCTGATCGTTTGAATAAATTCATTAATAATATCACCAACGTGTTTAAAATCGAGCTGCACCAAGCTCTATTTCTCCCTATGATCGTCCCTTAGACCTGCTCACGGACTTCATTTACTACTCAAAATGGATAAAGACCGCAATAATCACGCGCGAGCAAATATTTTGTCTGTGTGTGCGAAGACAGTACAAAATCTAACCATTGCATTGTTCACATAAACTACTGATTGCCTGCTCCCTTGTCCACAATGGGGAAACCTTCAAAGGGCCTTTTGCCATTGCTAAACCCAAGTGGATGTTAACTTCTTAATGCAGAAAGTAGACTTCATTGTTTATTCAAATGGCATAGTGTCGATAAGAAACTAGCTCTTATCACCTTTGTTTTTGTTAAAATAAGCATTTAAGTTTGATATCGTTAGACTCTATTTGAATAATTAATTATTGCTCTCTAATCTACTGCAGGGCCACAAGTGTCTGTCTTTTTAACTGCTTTTACGCAAGACCATCACTGGAATATTATCTCCTTTATTTTAGCAGACACAGCCTTAGAGAATCAGCCAAGAAAGCATACTATCTGAAATCCAAAAGCACCTACACAGGCTATTATATGCCTTGGCACAAGAAGGCGTACTGCGTGTTTATTGCACATATTCTGTGACAACAAAGAGCAGAAGGCACTGTGGAGGAGAGAATATAGACTTGGGGAGAGAGTCTTGACAGCCTTTAATCAAGATGCTCTGAGCGGTCCTCACAGCGTTGTTGATGTTGACTAGTTGTTTGTCTCCAGTCGGGTTTTCTTGATGTACTTTCAACTTTTTCAAATCCATTTTTTAACATAGTAGCAAATCACAACAACAGTCATCTCAAGGCGCTTTATATTGTGAGTTAAAGACTCTACAACGATAGAGAGAAACCCCCAACAATCAAAAGACCCTCTTTGTTCAAGGACCTGGCGACAGTGGGAAGGAAAAACTCCCTTTTAGCAGGAATACACCTGCGGCAGAACTGGGGTCCCTACCTGCATCTAAACAATTCTTTTAAGGCAGGTACTTTGTTTCTTGAAAGATGAATTTGAAAAATGTAATAAAATAACCAAGAATTTAAGCATATAGCAACAACAAAAATGTTAATCTACTTAAGGGGGACAGTTTCCATTTTTAGTGAGTAAATAGAATCACTAGCATTTATTATAGATTGCAGTAATCAAATGATGAGATTTGGGATCACAAGTACACAGGCTATAAAGTAGTAGGGCAGTAAGCAAGGGGCTTAAGGAACCCTCAGGTGACCCAGACATACTTAAAGGAAATAAAAGGCAAATACCAGAATTATTCTATTCTAAGCACCCACCTGGGTCATTTTCTTATGAAGCTAAAATAATCTCAAATATTGGTTTGATGCCACTTGTGGAAGATAAACTGCACTAACCTCCATCATAGTGTACAGCCAAATAGCATCTGTCACTGTCTGCTATCCAGAAGATTGGGGGGGTTAAAAGAACTATTTCTTAGAACTCTTGGCTTATTTACAACCTATTTGGACTTCAGGCTGCTTCTTTCTTCAAATGTTGTGAATAAATGAAAAAAAAAGTTGTTGTCCCATGTCTGACCTCTGACTACAGTGTGATGGGATAAATGTGGTAAAATTAGTTATTATCCTGAGTAGTCCATCGCTCTCATAACTGGCTTTATTGTAGCTCAGTGGATGTGATTATGTTCAGTTAGCAATTTCGTCAGCCACTCATAGGCTTTATTGTAGCTCAGTGGATGTGATTATGTTCAGTTAGCAATTTCGTCAGCCACTCAACCATTTGCTCAGTTGCCTGGTCAACTGAAGAGTCACTCAGTGGCTGAACCACTCAGCCAGTAAAGTCATCCAGTAGCTGTAAGAAAAGTCCAGCCAAGAGGGCAGGCTTTCCCAAAATTCTGATGAATTCCAGATGAGAGCCCAGACACCCTGGCTTGAGAAGAGAACACACACATGAAAAAAAGAAAAAAAAGAAATGAAAGTAGATGAAGAAGGGAGGGGACAAAAGAAAACTGAACACAGTGAAAGATGATCCTATGCACAAAGCCTATGAAGTGGAAAGGAGGGTTCTCATCCATCGTTGAGATGTTCATTTATGACTGAGAGACAGAACTCAGAAAGAAGGGAGTGTGTACTGATTTGTACGAGTGGATCTTGGTTGTGAGCATCAGCATGGCACAGTGGTGGACTTTACTCACTGTTGTTTACCTGTGCAGCTACTGTGCTGCCAGTCAGCACCACAGGAAAGGTATGTTGGCACACAAGCTCTGGTAATTAGGTCTAAATGCGCAATTATTAAGAGTCTGATTAGTGTCTCTCTATTATGAGATAAATGGCAATTTTATCACCATTGAGTATATTTGCATCAAAAATTATTCTGTTTTCATTTGTGGGATCATTTAAAATATTACTAGAAGACAGAGACAGAGTCAAATTGTGATGGCTGAGTCCTGGTACGAGTCTGTGGTTCCAGCTGTGAAAGAATGTGTTTATCCTCTTCAGTTAGCAGGAACATTGCAGTTTGCAGGACATCAGCAGATCGTTTTCCAGCGAAAAATGACTGGCCTGTTGTTACTGGATCTACTCACTGAGGAAATTCCTTTCTCATCACTCGCAGGCCTTGAAATCTGTAGACAAGTCACATGATGCTGAAGCCAGCAAAAACAAAGAAAGTTCAGAATTGTTTACATTGTTATACCATATCACCAAAATCCAGGAAATCATTTTTTAATCATTGTTTTATTAAAAGTTTGTAAGACTTTTTTTCCCCCTTCAGCAATAAATCAAAAATCCAAAGTGACACTGTCAATAAAAAGTTTCTGAACATGCATTAATTGTCTGTGTTGTCAACAACTGCCCACTGCTGCTCTAAACAAGAGCAGAAAGAAAGTGAAGCTAATGTTCAGAAATGTTCCTGGAGTTGAGGGAAACAGCAGTTCTCTATTTACAATCTCACTGCAAGCAGCTCAGTTCACACTGGAGGAGTGGATAGCACAGCATAGAATCAGTCCAGGACTGCTCTGTTTACATGTACAGGCCAGCAGCCGCTCTTTCGGTGATAAGGATGTGCACATTCAGGACAGTGAGGATCGCTGATTTGGGCAGCCATCGCTGAATCAAAGAGAGAGCCTAAGAGTATATATTTCATCATTCATCATCTTACAACGATGTGGTTGTAGCCATTCAGCGCTCTGTGAATAGCACTCATGACAATCAGTCATTGGTCAGTTTGCAGTATGACACCAGTATGACAGTCTAACATTGTCATACATAACTGAAAAGTATTCCCAAACTGGTTGGCAAGTACTGTCTTTAGGTTTGTGTCTGTAGGTGAAATCAACAGCGAAGAGAGTCCTGCACCAAAAATCTCTTTGTGATTTCTTTGGTGATTAGCAGAATTTGCAGTAAAGACGAGTTCGTGATAGTTGGTCTCAAAAGCAAGAACATCTTAAAGCTACAGCTTCCTTATATCCTTGAACATACTTAAGTGCTTTTAACTTGAAAGTAAATGTTTCCTGCTTCTGTCTCACTTTTCACAGTTTCAGTACTGCTCGGCCAGCGTTGGTGAGTGTCAGGGACTTTCCATACAAACTCTACAATCTCTGTCTGGCCTTCAGGTCACCAATTACTAAACCACCAACAAGCCAACAAGTTTTAGGAAGTAGTGAGCAACTGATCTGCGATCATTCTGTGAATGGTTAAACAAGTGGTCACCCGGTTTTGGACCCAGGGTTTTGAATTTTCAAGTTCAGAATTCTTTGTAGTTTTGAAGTTATGTGATCTTTGGATTAGGTTTCTGTTATTGTTAGTGTTTAATTTTTTTACTCATTAATTGATTTGTGTTTACAAGTTTTGTCTTTCTAGCCTTGTTATTTGCTTCAGTTGCTGTTAAAACAGTAACTTTAGGGTTGTTTTTAATTAGTTCCCCTTTTTCTGTTCCTCCTTCTGTCTCATCTCTGTTTGTCTTTGTCATCTTTGTCTTCATGTTCACTCCATCTTGTTGTCTGTCTTTACTTTAAAGGGTTCTGTTTTTATTCATGTTGAGTGTAGCTTTTGTTCCTGTCCCTGTCCTCACTGATTCCCTGTTGGCTTCAGCTTGGTTTTGGTCCTCACCCGTCTCCTCTTCCTGCATTACCTTTTGTATATATGTTGTCTCAGTATTCCTTTGTCTTTTGTTGCATATAGTTGTGTGTTTCCTTAGCTTTGTGTTCTTTGTGTTGGATTCCCCAGCTAAATGCTTCGTTGACTAAAGGATTTTTGGACTTGACTTTGGACTTTCTGATTCTCTGAAATAAGAAGCATTGAAGCTGTTATTATTTAGACCTGTTTTCCTGTTTTTGCTTCATCAGATCTACAAAACCTTTAGACACACAGCGGTTCATGACATGACTTCAACTTTAGTAGTTTAGCAGTTGCTGGTTGCAAACCCATCTCTTTAGTTGGAATAAGACAATAGAGCTATTGAACACTGGTACTGAGAATAGATACCCTCTCTACTTTTAGGATTAGGCCTAAAACTTTCCAATCTGATGAAGCTTAGTTACAGCTGGATCATGTGACCTTGAATCATCTCTTCCTGCAATAGGTTTTATATGCCTCTTCACAACATTAGCATATTTTGAAAAACAATGTTAAAGGGCACTGCATGTAAACGTGACACCAACTAATCACAGAAGAAACTAACCAAGTGATGAGTTGGGAATGTGCCCAGGCTTGTGTGGGTTATTAAAGGCTAAGCTCACACCTCCATGAGGTGGAGTGTGGGTGATGGGGAACCAGGAGAAACTGCAACCTTTCTCCCATATCTCCAGTTGTCACCACTGTCCCCAGTATATATCAGCTTCCCTGGCACCACTGCATGACTTTATTGCAGCTGGGCTTTACTACTGCTGGCCTCACAGTTATTCGGAGTATTTATGATGATCTGTGTTTACATCATAAATGGTAGAATTTAAATCTCTCTCTCACTACAATACTGTCATGGATTGGGATTTTACCATTTTCTATTATTTGGAGATATAGTGAAATGTAGAAGATGGTCCATTGCAGGGAAGATTTCATTGTATCCTGTGTCCTTTTCACCCTCTTTTATCGTACGCTGGAGGGATCCAGACATTCATTTGGGTTTTTTTTTTTTTTCTGTTTTTGATTGTTTTTCCTTCTCTCTCTTTCTGTCTTCGTCAAGACATCCTTCCAGCCAGGAGTACCATTTAGCCCAGCTAATTAATGGATCTTTGTTGTTCCCTCATCTCCTTGCAAGCAGTTAGCGGGAGATTACAAGTTCCCTGCCTCTACATAATGACACTGGGGGGAAGCCTGCCCATCCAAACATTGATTGTTTGGAGCGCCGAAGGAGGGAGGGGAGCATGACGGGTGAATGGGCTTAGAACAAGCAGCAGGGAAAGCTGATATTTTGTGATAAAGGACATCAGCAGTATATTAAACATTCAAGCTGAAAATGAGAAAAAAGAAAAATTTGCTCATAAGAATGAATCACCTCGTGATGGTTTGTTCGCCTGCACGTTAGCCGACCCCTACCTCCCGACCCCCCACCCACCAAAAACAACTTCATGGAAAAGCCTGAAAAATCCAGCTCTAACATATATGGACAGCCTACCTTCACCAGCCTCCTCACTTACATGTGATAAAATCGTAGTGATTAAAGCTGAGATGTCACTTTCACATTCATAAATATTGCACATTAACGCAGCATAATGAGCGTGTGGTCGATAAATCACACCAAGACTGATATTACGTTATTTACGCATAGGGCGGCCAAAGTAAATGGGTAACTCACAATATGACTAAAATATCACCAATATTTTCTCCAAATTCCATCTATCAAAAAATATCCTGATCTTATTATGTGCAACGCCGCAAAATTCAAAGAATATACATTTCCTGCACCATTATTTCATCTATTTGTGCCTGCCCTGCGACCATGCGTTAAGATTTACCTGTCGAAAAATATTCTTTCCCATTTAACGTGTATTAAATGCACTAAACAATTAATATGGGTCATCCATTGGGAAATTGATAATTCTTCTACAGTGATTCTTTATTTTAAATTAAAGTTCCATGCTTAGTTCCTCAAAGCTTAAGTCAATACCACAAAAATACCTTAAAGATAACTGTACCTGCCAGCTGTCCAATGCAAGTCAAAGAGTGGCAGTTTGCAAGAAATCTTTAAAAAGTGACAATAATTCCTTAGTTATTGGCAATTTGTAACAGAGATGTAATCAAACCAAAGAGGTCTATGAATATCCATCCAAAAGCGCATGTGGCACCTCCAAATTATCACTATCTGTAAAATATACTCTACCTGACTCTACACAACCACCTCCGTGCGTCCAAAATTTTCATTAGTCTGCCCTAAGCTAACGATTAATTTATGATGTGCCCTAACCTGTTTCTTTGTTATTGGCCATGATTGTCCAGAGTCAGCAGTGTAATCTCAAAGTCTATATAAGCTAGTTACAATTTTAATTTTAAATCTAGTAAAAGCAGTGATTCACGAATTTAGAAAAATCCACCGTTCGCCGATTAGTAAAATATTTTTTAACTTTTCATATTTAAAACACAATTTTAAATTTTAAATCTAAATGT
Source organism: Haplochromis burtoni (assembly GCF_018398535.1). Taxonomy (NCBI): domain Eukaryota; kingdom Metazoa; phylum Chordata; class Actinopteri; order Cichliformes; family Cichlidae; genus Haplochromis; species Haplochromis burtoni. Next base: position 489,534 of record NW_024582671.1, read on the forward strand.
TACAGGAAACTAAATATTTAGGCTAACATGCAAATTTATTGTACGGATCAACGGAAATACCAAAATAAAAGCTTTACGAAAACCTCCGGTGCAAAAGTGTGCCGGTATTGGTCAGATTACGTCTGCTCTCCGCCTCACTTCTCATCGCCATGAGCTGCTTCACTTCTTGCCTACGAGCATGTCCGTGTGCTGCAGCGATTGTGAAGTGGAGACTGCAGCTGCTGAGCGCACTACTGCTGAACCTTTGGATGGCCGACGAAACGGATCTTCGGAGGTTCTCAGCTAAATCGCTGCTGGTAGGCAAGAAGTGAAGCAGCTCATGGCGGTGAGAAGTGACCAGCAGGGGTCATTTCACACCTGATGGTCACACACAGCCCCGGGCTGTGTCTGCTCTCTCCCGGGGCGTAGCATACCGATGTTTTGTCACGTCCCGCGGCGTTCCTGAGGAAACTTATTGTTATGGCTGAATCCCAGTGGACGGTCCCACGGTAATAGACGTTCCAGCCCTAAAGCTAACGATAACCTAACCTTAACCAGCAGCTAAATGGCGTAAAATAGTGTTGTCCAAAGTGATTTTAAGAAAATGAACCAACATGTGTAGATTGAGTCCAAACGGTTCTCATGTGTTCTCCTTTTTCCCGAGGTTTTCGTAAAGCTTTTATTTTGGTATTTCCGTTGATCCGTACAATAAATTTTACATGTTAGCCTAAATATTTAGTTTCCTGTAACATTTAGATTTAAATATAATATTTAGATTTAACATTCAAAACTGTGTTTTAACTGTGAAAAGTTACAAGTATTTTACTAAATGTTGTAAAAAAAAGGACTCGTTTTTAGCTAAATGTGGAAAAATATTGCAGTTAATTTCAGCATGTTTCACTTTACAAACGGCGCCCCACAGTGTGAACATGTGTGAAATCATAACTGTGGAACTAACGGCAGAGTACAGCGAGCACGCAACGACTCCTCCAGCAGAAACACCACCGTCATCATCATCAGCGCAGTAATCCGGATACACATGTGCGTCTCATCCACGCCAGGTTCAGGTTTTCTCTGATTCGTGGAGAACAGAAAGTTCAAACATCTGCTGACGGTTTGAATTTTACTGATGAAGAGCAGCCTGTAGTTAAAGGATGGACGTTTGTTTATTTAACCGATTTGAACAGGTCACATGTTTCTGTGTTCTGCTGTGAATGAAGTTTATGAGACCTGAAATCACTTCTTAATGATGTGGACGTTTATCTTAAAGCAGCTTTTCAACAGCAGTGACGCCCTCTTTGTTTGTGACACTGAATCTGGAGCCTGACGGTGATAAGGACAGAAACTCTGTCACAGCAGGGTAACAACAGTCCAGCAGGCGTGTGTGTACAGGTACAGCTCTCTGAGCTGTGGATCAGGTGGTGATGGAGGACGCTGGATCCTATCTGCGGTTGTTTGGCTCTTTGTCGACCTTTTCGTGTGTTTTATGTGAGTTTTGTGTGTCTGTGTTAAATTACTGTGGGAGTCCTGGAGGAAGCCTTCCTCTGCTGAGGATGAGGTTCTCCTTTGTTTCCTGTTTGTGTGTTTCTGCAGAGGCGGCACGCCTGCATCCTGTTGCCCTGTAGCACTGTGTGTGTCTGTGTGTGTGTCTGTGTGCGTGGTGTACTCGCTTTGACAGGTGGAGGTGCTGTTGTGCTAATGTGACAGCTGGTTCTGCTGCTGTCTTCACATCACTGCTCTGGTTTTTTGTGTGTAGTTATGGTGCCTCATTTCACCCTGCATGTGTGTGTGTGTGTGCGCGTGTATGTGTGTGCGTGTGTTAGGAGGAGGCCGGCTTGCTGTAGTCCTCGACTCCGGTGATGGTGGCCTTGCAGAAGAAGCAGTCCTTGTTGTTCATCAGGTGCTGGTTGATGCAGGCTCTGCAGAGGAAACAGGAAGTTACGCTGATCATGTGATCGTCTGCAAACAGCTTTGAGCATTAAAAGTGTTTATGTGTGACTGAGCTGGGCTAACACATCTTCACAGCGTTTTGCTGTTGGAGGGTTACTGTGAGCACGTGCAGCAGCGAGCTGCAGGTCCACCTCTGAGGGCCAGGTTGCAGCTGTGGGAGGCGACCTGCCTCCAAACACTCAGACAGATGAAGGCGAGCCAGGACCTGCTGGCTACGTCATCTGTGCGGATCTCTTTGTAAGACAACACTTAGGTCGTGCTTTTGGTTCTTTGGGATGATGATTTTCACCGCCCTGCATCACTTCCTGCGCCCACCCCATCAGTGAGCCATATTTAAAGAACAGCGGCTAATCTGAGCGGCTCTAACGAAGCTGTCGGGGGATTTTCTGTCTCAGGGTTTATCAGATTGTGTCTGTTGTATTTACTCCCTCTTCAGCACGTTCTGAGCTCTGCATGGACGAGCACCGACATACATCAGAGATCTTTTACATCCCAGCAGGTCCCTGAGGTCATGTGATCAGGGCTTGCTGGTTGTCCATCATATGAGGCTGAAAACAAAAGTTGACAGAGCTTTTGTAACTGTGGCCCCCAGACTCTGGACCCCTCTCCCTTTGAGCTTCAGCTCTGTGGACTCAGCAGTCTCTTTTATAAAACAGCTAAAATCATTTTTGTTTCTGTGTTTTAGCGTTTCTGTGAAGCACTTTGTGATTTTTATTTTGAAAGGTGCTATACAATACAATGTTACTTTAGATGTTTTTTAATGGTGGTAATATTGGTTTGAAGGTTTTGGCTTTTATTTTGAAAGGTCCAGTAAGAATAAAGAACAATGTGGCAGAATTAAGATTATTTTTCTGACGGTGTTTAAGTCGTTATTGAGCCAAGAAAGCTGCCAGAGGACCGACAGCACACAGCTGTCCAATCAGACGACACGACGTTTGATCCGTTTTGAAGCTTCGTTTCACCCGGCGTGATGTGTGACACACACTGAAACCTGTCTGTGTGTTTTAGAGGGGCCCGAGTGAACGCTCAGAGCTGCTCTCACGAGTCCGTTTGTCACGAGGAGGAATCAGCTGGTTCACTCGGTGACAGCGCTCTCCATCATGCTGCAGCAATCCATACGGCTGCTGAGTCGGCGTGCCAGCTCAGCTAAATCAAGCGCACCTTCAGGATAGCATGAAATATGCATCCAGATATGAACGAGGTCTGCGCCCACGGCGGCGTCCAGCTGCAGTAAGGAAACAGCTGACTCACACACACAGGTGAGAGTGTGCGAGTCAGCCATATCTGTGTGTGTCAGGACGTCTGCAGGAGCAATCTCACACTTTCAAGATCCTGCTTGCCCCACACTCGCCGTCACGTCATCAGCTGTACCGAGCAGGGCGTTCTTCATCGCCGTCTCAGCGTCCTGTAAACTCGGGATGTGCTGCCCGCCACCAGCATGTTTGAGACTCAGAATGTGGCGTTAGTGCCAGTGTTAGACGAGGATTAAGGGGCTGGTCTATTATGTCAATTATATGAATACTCCACGAGTGTGTGTGTGTGTGTGTGTGTGTGTGTGTGTGTTGTGTGTGTGTGTGTGTGTGCGCGATTGACCGTAGGGCAGTGTGTGTGTGGCAAGGCTTGAAGATGGCAGAGATGGGGTGAGCGTAGCAGATGGGACAGAGGTCTTCC
>NW_024582671.1:493158-516335 GCF_018398535.1 Haplochromis burtoni
TCGCTGGTGGGCTGAGGACAGAAAGACAAACTCATCAGTCACTGTGTTGTCTCTGTTGCCGGCGTTCGCCCCAGTGCATGATGGGACATGTGAGTTAACGCCGCGGGCGCGAAGGGAAACACTCTTCCCGCAGACATCAACACCCGCTCTTCACACTCGCTGCCTTCTCAGCCCATCTGCTCCCTTCATATGTTTTCACTTCACAACCTTTCTTCACTAGATTCAGCCTCCACTCCTCCTCACCTCCTCCCAGCACCTCCCTCGCACACGTCTGTAAAGTTTAGGTGCCGGTCAGCGTGCTCATCAACAGAGTGAAACTCCCACAGAGGGGAAAGGTCACACTGACAGTTTAACAAACGGCACAAGCTGTTTGGTCTACATAGATCATTTAAAGTCTGCATCGTTAGGGGCGTGGCCTCTGACTGAGAGGTGTCTGATAGGCTGAACTGGACCTCTGCATCCTGTTTGTGCTGTTGGAGCCTTTTGAATGAGTCATGTGACCAGTAACATGGCTGCTGTGAGGTTACTGTACTAACAGAGCGTCCAGAAGGCGAAGCTCCAGTTTCTACCTGGGCATGACTGCGTGCCCATCAGCAGCCGTCTCTGGTGCTGTGGGTAACACCAACACAGATCTCTACCTGCAGAAAACCAACATCCATCATGGTAACGCTGCCACAAACCTGTGGGTGATGCTGCACCCACTCATCTGAGAGGGAAACACAAAGACTTTCAAAATAAGAGAGAAAAATGTTAAAAACGTGCATAATGATTCCAGCCTCCCAAATCTTGAGCTGCTCTGTGTGGCAGCAGTTAACACGTCCACACAAATCCCTCCTTTATTTATTCCTTGCTTTGACTCCCACCCTCCCGCTGTCCACCCGTCTCTCTCTGTTGTAGCCACACAGCACGAAGCCTCCAACCTATCAACACCTGGATGTCACGCCTCCACCTCCTCCTGCATGTCCTCCTCGGTCACTTTTCACCACCCACTGCACACAGCAGTCAGGCTGCTGCTGAGAAGAAAACCTCCTGAAATAATCTCGTTCAGACTCTGAACACACCGTCATTTGAATCGGTAGACGAGCTTTAAACATGTTTTCTTTCAGAAACAGGTGGAGTCTGTAACACTGTAACTGTAACACATTGTCACACTGTAACTGTAACACACTGTAACACACTGTCACTGTAACACACTGTCACACTGTAACACACTGTCACTGTAACACACTGTCACACACTGTCACTGTAACACACTGTCACACACTGTCACTGTAACACACTGTCACACACTGTCACTGTAACACACTAACTAACACACTGTAACACTAACACACTGTAACACACTGTAACACTCTGTAACACTGTAACTGTAACACACTGTAACCTACTGTAACTGTAACACACTGTCACACTGTAACTGTAACACACTGTCACACTGTAACACACTGTCACTGTAACACACTGTCACAGTAACACACTGTCACACACTGTCACTGTAACACACTGTAACCTACTGTAACTGTAACACACTAACTAACACACTGTAACACTAACACACTGTAACACTCTGTAACACTCTGTAACACTGTAACTGTAACACACTGTAACTAACACACTGTCACTGTAACACACTGTAACACTGTAACACACTGTAACACACTGTAACACTCTGTCACACTGTAACACTTACACTGTAACACACTGTACACTAACAACACACTGTCACACTGTAACACTCTGTAAAACACTGTAACTGTAACACACTGTCACACACACTGTAACACACTGTAACACTCTGTAACACTGTAACACACTGTAACACACTGTAACACACTAACTAACACTGTCACACTGTAACACACTGTAACACTCTGTCACACTGTAACTGTAACACACTGTACACACACTGTCACTGTAACACACTGTAACACTGTAACACACTGTAACACACTAACTAACACACTGTCACACTGTAACACTCTGTAACACTGTAACTGTAACACACTGTCACACACTGTCACTGTAACACACTGTAACACTGTAACACACTAACTCACACTGTAACAACACACTGTCACACTGTAACACTCTGTAACACACTGTAACACTAACACTAACACACTGTAACACTCTGTAAAACACTGTAACTGTAACACACTGTCACACACTGTCACTGTAACACACTGTAACACTCTGTAACACTGTAACACACTGTAACACACTGTCACTGTAACACACTGTAACACACTGTCAACTGTAACACACTGTAACACTGTAACACACTGTAACACACTAACTAACACTGTAACTGTAACACACTGTAACACTCTGTACACTGTAACACTCTGTAACACTGTATCACACACTAACACACTGTAACACTCTGTAAAACACTGTAACTGTAACACACTGTCACACTGTCACTGTACACACACTGTAACACACTGTAACACTGTAACACACTGTAAACACTGTCACTGTAACACACTGTAACACTGTCACTGTAACACACTGTAACACTGTACACGTACATGTAACGTACACTGTAACACACTCTAACACACTGTAACACTCTGTCACACTGTAACACACTGTAACACTGTTCAAAGAATGAAAGCAGCACTTTTGAATCAGAGTACAACATCAAGTCTGTGAAACTGGGATTTTGATCTGCTCAGGTCATTAGAGGAGGTGTAATCAGCTACTGTGCTGTTAATGAAATTACCAACAGGTGCAGCACAGACCTCAATGAGACCCCCCCAAACAGGAAGGGTCTACAGCTGGAGGACTCTGATAGCTGAGCTGAAACACTGGCTGTGCAGCGTAGTGTAAGCTGTGCAGCGGGGAGCCACTTCATAAATGGACTGGACCCGTGTCAGTGCCTGCCCTGGGTCGAAGATGAAGATACTGATACCAGAATCCAACAGTACAGCTGTAGGACAGGATGCTTCGGTCCACCCGACGCCGCCAGGCTGCACCTCAGTGATGAGCTGGTCCAGATGTGGGAGGAGTTCCCCAGGATGCCATCCATCAACTCATTAAGAATGACATGTGTAGAAGATGTGTGGCAGACTCGACCACGTTCTTGTACTTTCAAACGCTTTCCTTTATTTCGGTTGTCGTCACTTACACACCGGGCCAGCCACACATACACAACTCAGGACCCAGTTCATTGTTTTTATGTGAAGAGGCGTGATTGCTGATGGTGCTCCGGTGTGTCAGCCTTCCCTGCCGCCACATCACAAACTACGCCCACCACAGCGTGACATCGAGCATGTGTACAAGCACGTAGGGGCCGTCCAAACTACCGAGCGCCCGCTGCATCATGTTTTCACATTGATTTTCAGGGCGTCTTTGAACTGAGCCCTCTGTAGGCTGATCACTTCCATTTCCATCGACCTACGAGGCATCCTGACACGCCACCCGTCCACATCAGTGCAGATATCAGCAGGATTTTCTGATGTGGGTTTTTTGGGTCACCCTTATTCTCCCTGAGTGGCAGGTGTGGGTTATAAACAACCGAAATTCCCAATAAGTTAATTAAAAAAAACTCGCACACAGCATGCCGTCAAAAGCTGCTTCCAGGGAACACGCGGCAGGCGGGAACCCGCCTGTCGGGTGATTACCCGTCACCTCTGCTTTCTTCTTCTCTCTCTCCTTCTCACCGCCGTTAATCCCCTGCGTTTAGAGGAATCAATACTCTCTCCCTGGCTGCGTCTCCTTTCAGCACCTCCTCCTCCTCGCCTGACACCTTCCTCTCCTCTCTGCCGCTGATTGTTCATTTAAGTCTCTGAAGACTCTGGACCTCTGACACCTCACTCTCTCAGCTCAGTCCGCTTCCCTTCACATTTTCCTCCCACCTCACGTTCATCTCATTTCATCACCTGATGTTTTTCTCTTCTCGCTGCTTTTCGACTGAAGATTAGAGAAGAAACCGTTTACTGAAAACCACCTTTGTTTTCCAGTCCTGAAACCAACCTGCGACTCTCTGATCTGAGTCTGAACACTTGTGTTTGTGATGAAAGAATCCCGTCCCTTTAAATTTATTCTGTTTTTAACGCTAACTGTGCAGCTCTCGATTGAACGAGGTCACATAATGAGCTGAAAGCAGCAGCTGACATGAGTGGAAAAGTGGCAGAAAGATGGAAATGAGCTGCTGGTGACGAGCCGACTGCATCTACAGCAAAGCGGCTAAATGTTAAAATTATGTTTTCATATGAAGTGATTTACGCCCACTCGAAGGTGTGAAACGCTCTGATAACAGTGGAGTGGGTCTCTCCTCAGACTGGGAAACAGATCAGTGTCAGAAGAATTACAGAGCTCGTGTTTTTCACAAGAATGGGCCGACTGAAGCCTTTTACCGGTCACACAGTCAACAGCGAGAGACCGAACCTGCACAGGTGTAGCCCACCTGTCAGTCAAAGAGGCCACGCCCCTAACAATGCAAACATCCCCCCAGCATACAGGTGTTACGAAGGGGGAACGAAGCATTTCTGCTGATGAGGAGCAGAGAGACGGTCACTTCCTGTCTGACAGGATGAAACGTAAACACTTTCATTGACACATACTTTTTTCTGCAGGTAAACTCATGAGTCGTGCACGCTCATGCACTCCTGCTGCTTCTCTCCATCTGCTCCTCGTCATCTTCAGCTCCTTCTCGCCCTCTTCTTCTCTAAATCTGGTGTGAAAGCGCAGCCGCTGGAGTTTCCCTCAGCCGCCTCCTCCTCGCTCTTTAGCAGCTGTCGCTCTGATCCCACCTCCTCCACACGGCCGCACGTATGCAAATCATCATCAACCTCTGACTCCATTACAGGAGACTTCAGATAGAATGAATATTAATGAGCTGAACTAACAGATGAAGTAAGAGAGAGCAATCATCCTTCAAGACCTCGGTGAAATTAACCGTTAATGGTCTGGGAACGTATTTATACTGGCCACAGTGTAAGTCCTCATCAACCAATGAGAATGCAGCATGATGCATGGATCACTGACATGCTGTTTCCAATGTAAAAATAAATACAACATCTGGAGATAACATCAGTCCATCCACAGGGGCCACGCTGAGCTAACATACGTGTGCTGAACACTGCAGATAAGAACATGTCCTGAGACTTCCTACAGTGGACCGATCACAGGCACTCACTGCAGCATCACGCTGTCCTATCAGCTTCTGAGTGCAGGATGCTGAGGGTTAGCTTGATGTGGCCTTTTGGGCTGTCCTGCAGGTTTTAGATGTGTCCTCGATCCAATACAGCTGACTTAAATGGATAACTGACCTCCTCAACATGTCCTGAAGTTCTCCAGAGGCTGGTAATGAACTAATCATTTGATTCAGGTGTGTTGACCCAGGGTGAGATCCTGCAGGCCTGGAGTTCCCCACCCCTGAGATAAAGAGTGAGTCTGTACACCTTGGACCGGTCACCTGCCTGAGGACGTTGGACCAGAGCACGGTTTGGTTTTGGTCTAAAGTGTCTGACATGAGAATCAGCAGTCTGATGCTGACGTTCTCAGCTGAAGAAAGGTCTCAGGGTCTTCAACATGGACAGATGAATGGTGCAGAAGCTGAAGAGGAGGAGGAGGAGGAGCTGAGAAGCGTGAAGGAGAAACTGGTTGAAAGACAGAAGCAGTGGGAACGAACTCGACTGAGTCTGGGCTCCGTCGTGGGTTGAGGAGTTTGGAGCACAGCTGCTACTCCCCACACTGGGAGGAGCCAGTTGAGGTGGTTTAGCATCTGTGCTTGAAGCCTGCTACAGCCTCTCAGGTGAGGTGTTTCAGGTGTGCCCAACTGGCCCAGGAGAGATCGCTCGTGTCTTGGCTACCTCAGGGCCCCCTGAGCTCATGATCTGTGCATCTATTCTAAGACTGCTTCGGTGACCCTAACATGTGTCTTTGGATGGGAGGAGGAAACTTGAAAATCTGGAGAAAACCCAGAAAAGTGAAGATAAAACATGCAAAACTAAAAATGTTTGGGAAGAACCAAGTTTATCTTTAGCTACCTTTAGCAAACTACAGTAAGGATCATCACTGTGCAGCATCAGAGGACCTGCACACTCGCCCGAGTGAGAATCCTCTGCGGAGCTGAGGACGCACGAGGACGGGATTGGAGTCAAAAACATGAGTCTGGCGCGATAAACACAGGAGCCTGCATCGGTCAGCTTGAGTCCTCGTCCTCAGAGCATCGTTTAAATCAGCGAGCTCTGCTGTTCACATCCAATTTGAAGTTCAGGTCTGGTTTCACACTTTGATTAATTTCTAGCTGTAGGAGAACTCTGAGGAGAAACACGACAAAACGTTACCGAAGAAAAGCGTCGTAGCTCAATGCTCGCTGATGTGAACGATATCGTGTCGTTCTGCATCTCACACCAACACGGTCACATGACAACAAACTCACAGGAAGATTTCTGCTGACAGTTCAAACAACCTTACAGAGCTCCACGTGTCTCTGAATCCAGCTGTCAAACACAAGCTGTAACTCATTTTCTGTCCTCTGGTTTATAATTCAGCTCAAAGGGGGAGGAAGGCGACAGTGAAGGATTAGGATGTCAAAAACACAACACAAAGATGAGATCCAAGTTTGGGGAACCCGAGGCTTTCAGAGCGTGCACAGACTGGCACGAACATAACGAGGACACAAAATGTAAGAGGGATGGCCTCAGAACAACAAGGAGGCAAAGACAAGCAGAGAAAAACACACAGCCTGCAGAGGAGGCTCGACTCAGAGCCACGAAAGACTCCGAGAAGCCGACGGGATTCGCCGAGGGCCAAACGTCCCATCGCCATGTCTGAGGGGACCGTCCATAAAATTCCATCTTCCTTCATTTCCACCAAAAACAGCTAAAGCTTTTATTTTGAAGGGCTTCAATAACCTGAGAGTCACTTGTGTCCGTGAGTCTTCTGAGCATGTTCCTGACAGTACTGTGAGAGTACTCTGCCTTTTGTATTACTGCATGATAACTGGGTTTTTAGGTCATGTATTTTGTTCACGATTGGAGTCGAATATCCTGGCTGCTGATTGGCGCTTTGTGTTTTTCCCCCCCAAATCCCTTTATTTGGTTTTCCAGTTTTCTCTTTCCATAAAGATGACAAAGATTCAAATATAACTGGTTACATATATACGGTAAAAGTTGAACAGAATGGGAAAAAAACAAAAGAAAGAACAACAACAAACAACAACAACAAAGGATGTTATTCGTCAGACTACCAATGAGGCTCAGTGATCGTTTATATCTGTGCTGTATTGAAGAGATCTATGAAAGGTTGCCAGGTTGAACAGAATTCCTCCCCCTTAATAGGAGTTTAATTCTTTCCAGCTGCAAACGTCTCATTACATCTTGTGTCAACGCTGATGTGGTAGGAGGCACTTTTTGTTTCCAGTTTAGTAAAATTAAACGGCGTGCCAGCAGCGTCACAAAACGTATCACGTTATTTTGGGTGGCTGACAAATCTACAACAACCGGCTTCACTCCAAATAAAGCGCAGATTGGGTCTGGCTTCAGAGTTTGTATTAGAATCTCAGACAAGGTTTGAAAGACATTATTCCAGTATGTTGTTATACAGGGACAGTTCCAAAACGCCAGTGAAGCAGGTTGCTGTTTACATCTTTCACAGGACGAGTTTACATTTTTGACAGTTTCAACTTTGATAAATGGAGTCTGTGTAGCACTTTAAACTGTAAGAGTCCATGACGAATACAAACAGAGGAAGAGTTTACATTTTCCTGGGCTTTTGTCCATTGACTGTCTGTGATTCTCGTACCCAGGCCATACTGCCAGGCCTCTCGCAGATAGTCAAGTGTGACAGTTCCATCCAGTTGAAACAATGCATTGTGAACTTTTGTCATTAGTCCTTTCTTGAGTGGGTCAAACTGGAATAAGTTATCTAAGGCAGAGTCTGGGGGCCGACCTGGAAAGGATGGAAAAAGCCTCCTTACAAAGCCTCTGATCTGCAAGTATTTGAAGACGTCATTACTGTGCAAGTCAAATTTTTCTTGCAGTTTCTGGAATGTGGGAAAAACCTTGTTGATGAATAAATCCTTTGAGTGCAGCCCTGTGTGGTTCCATTGGAGAAATGAGATGTTTGAAAGTGATGGTGTGAACGTTGCGTTATTCATGAGTTAGTATGGAAGCTTCCTTACACCCGAAATGTTTCCTTATCTGTGTCCAGATTTTAATTGTGTGAGAGACTACAGGACTCTTAAGGTCGTGTTTAGGGATAAGGAGAGCTGAATAGATCACAGCCTCTAATGAGGAGGGGTAGCAGCTTTCACTTTCCATCGCTGTCCAGTCGGCCCCCTTAGTGCACAACCAAAACGACATGGAAGGAACATTACATGACCAACAATACAGACGGAAGCATGGTAACCCCATCCCTCCCTGACCTGTCGGTCTCTGCAGGTCGCCTTTCTTGATTCTTGGGTTCTTTCTGTTCCATATGAAACAGGATATTAAGGAGTCTAATTTATTAAAGGCTTTATTAATCACAATAGGGATACACAGAAATAATATTCATTCTAACAATGTTTATTCTTCCTGTTAGTAAAGTTGGTAGATTGATCCATTTGTCTGTTATTTTTGGTTTCATCATATAATGTAGAGTTCCTTTAGAGTTGACTGGGAACAGCACACTTTTGGATAAATTCAGTTTGTACCCTGACACTTCTTTGTTTTGCAAAGTCTCCATGATGACTGGGACTGATTTTGCAGGGTAAGAGATATACAGTAGTAAATCATCTGCATATAGCGAGACTTTATGTTCAGCTTTTCCCCTTTGAATCCCCGTATGTTCCTCTGTTGAGCGCCGTAGAAGAGCTAACGGGTTCAATAGCTAATGCAAAAAGCAGAGGTGAGAGAGGACAGTCTTGCCTTGTTGAGCGATTCAGATGGAAATAGTCGGAGTGGACATTGTTTGTTTGTACCGACACTTTTGGTTGGATGTAGTTTAACCAGAGAAATAAATTTAGGGCCAAATCCGAACCTCAACAGGGCCGAGAAGAGATAATCCCACTCCACCCTGTCGAAGGCCTTCTCCGCATCTAAGGAAAGTAAAATTTCAGGGTTTGAATTATGCTTGTCTTGCGTATAGATAATGTTTAGCAGTCTCCTAATATTAAAAAACAGCTGCCTGTCTTTAATAAATCCTGTTTGGTCTTGACTAGGGATGGGTACCGGTATCGTTCTGTCATAAACGGTAGTAACCAGACTGAAAAGCAGCGCACATTTCGGTGCTTTATTTTCCTGAGCTGTGATACACTTTAGATTCTAGCCAATCATTTTACGTTTCCGAGGATAGTAGGCGGGGCCAGGTACGTACGTTCTTTTAGAGCAGAGCTACAGATTAAAAATGCCCAAGGCGAAGCGGTCAAAAGTCTGGCTGTACTTCACAGCAAAAGATGCAAACTCAGCAGCCTGCAACAAGTGCTTTAAGCTGATACTGTGATACTGTCAAAGGAGGTAACACCTCGAATCCGATGAAACACCTGGCGACGCATAGCGTTTTTTTTAAAAGCCAGAAATGCGCCGTATTTGATAGCTTGCTGCGAGACCTCACACCGAGCACATCTACTGCGGGTGTGTGGTGCCTGTTATCGACCCGGAGTTAGCAACATCCCCCAAAAACCCGAAGAGGAGAGTCCTGGCCCCTAGCCCTGCCAGTGTAGCAGAAATGATGAGGATGATGATGCAGCAGCAGCCGTTCTTCTCTGCGTGAGTAGCTTAACATGTTGTTCGTGTGTAATTTACGTTGAGTAGGCTAACCACGTTATTACATTAATGCATGTAAGGTGAACTAGCAAACATCATCATAGCTACATGCGGCTGTCTTCTTGTTTGATGGCAGATACTCCCTTCACCCTGGCCAAAAAGGCTAAAATGACCAAAGAAAAAGTGGAAAACAGTTAAACATGAGAGGTTTTTGGACAAAGTTTGTGTTTTTTCCATTGTTTAAGCACTGCTTCCAGCCAAGAGTGATACCATATATGCCCCATAGCTGCAGAAAAGGCTAACATTGTTATCTTTTTACAAAAAAAACAGCTGAACATGAGAGGTTTTTGGACAAAGTTTGTGTTCTCCATTCTTTGAGCACCGGCACCGTTTCAAAAGTACCGGTTTGGCACCGGTATCGGATAAAACCTAAACGATACCCATCCCTAGTCTTGAGATATAATTGTTGGTAGAACTGTTTCCAGGCGTCTTGCTAAAATCTTTCCAACTATCTTATTACCTACATTAGTTAAACTGATCGGTCTGTATGAAGCCAGGTCTAAAGGGTCTTTTTCTTTTTTATGTGAGACAGTGCAGATGTATTCTGTATGTAAGTAATTTGACACACATACACAAACTTTTTACAGTGGAGCGAGGACGGTTCAAACACGTGTGTCTGCACAGCCGACACCATGAAGCTCAGACGCACAAACCAACGCAAAGATACACAAACGACCGCAGAGTTCATCTTCCAGCTGCTGCCTTTAGGGGGCGCCACAGAGGATCATCTGCCTCCATCCCAGCAGCCTCCTCTGCACGTCCACCTCCACACGAACCTCCTCTGTCTTCCTGGCTGGCAGCTCCATCTTTAATAAAGAGCTGAGCCGAGCCTCTGGGAATAAATGTATCACTAAGATCTAAAAACATAATTTCCTCAGATTATTGTTAATCATGCTGCATTTAGCTGCACTGATGTGTTACAGTCACATCACAGGAAGTGAAAATCTCCTCACTCTGCAGACCGACCCGCAGACACCATCATCGTCTGCGAGCTCGAAGCAGCGAGAGTTTAGGTTAGCAGAGCGACGTCTCCTCGGCGACTCCATCTGACGACAGAGGTGATCACCTGATTTTTAGCAACTTACAATTCAAATGTTCGGCTGTGACTGGTTTTTCTAACACTCTCAGGCGACTGCTGTGTGATAGGACCCGAACTGCCAATACCAGCGTTGGTATCAGATCGATATTTGGATGTGTAAACCGCGCTCTGAGGGAATCTGCAGCCGTGCTGTCCTGGCAGGAAAACAGACACTTAAAGCTTTCTGCAGACGACCATCAAGCAGCTGTCGGGTCACAGACGCTGAGTAGCGCACAAATACCACAATCTGTCACAGGAAACTCAGAAACGTGGTGTGTGTGGGGTGGTAGCTTTGATGTGGCCTGCAGGCTGCATGTGTGCAAATCTGAGGCAGAATCTGAGTCCTGACGGCAGACGGTCTGAGGGCAGCGAGGCCCACAGTAGGACGGCCGATGTCATCAGTGGACCGAGAGTCCAAAATACCACAGGAGGAGAAAATGGGGCAAAAACAAAGAAGTGTGGGGGCGGGAGGAGGAGAGAAAAGCAAGCATCCACAGAGCGAGCGAGGAACAGATGACAGAGGATAATGATGCTAATGATGAGGAGCAATCATGACTTCAACGGAGAGCAGAGGCAGCACACGACCATCCGCTCATCGATGGAAGGACGGAGAGCAGAAAGTGTTCAGCTAATCCACAAAACATCTTTTTTTAAAACTAAATTAAGATAATTAAAAATCTCAAAAATTAAGATGAATAAAAAAAGATGAAGTATAATCTTCAGGCTCTTATGAAGCAGCTGCGACACAAACACTCACCCGTCCAGTTTCTGATGCTCAACAGACTCACAAGGAAGAAATCTAAGCAGATTCTTCCTCTGGATGGCCGCTAACTTTCTGCTTCCGAGTACAATAACCTCAGATCAAACTGAGGTTATTGTACTCGGCCCTGAACATCTTAGAAATATGGTATCTAAGCAGATTCTTACTCTGGATGGCATTACCTTGGCCTCCAGTAACGCTGTGAGGAACCTTGGAGTCATTTTTGACCAGGACATGTCCTTCAACGCACATATTAAACAAATATGTAAGACTGCTTTCTTCCATTTGTGCAACATCTCTAAAGTTAGAAATATCCTGTCTCAGAGTGACGCTGAAAAACTAGTTCATGCATTTATTACTTCCAGGCTGGACGACTGTAATTCATTATTATCAGGAAGTCCTAAAACCTCCCTGAAAAGCCTTCAGCTGATCCAAAATGCTGCAGCAAGAGTCCTGACAGGGACTAGAAAGAGAGCAGATTTCTCCTGTTTTGGCTTCCTGTTAAATCCAGAATTCAAAATCCTGCTCCTCACATACAAGGTCTTAAATAATCAGGCCCCATCTTATCTTAATGACCTTGTAGTACCATATCACCCTATTAGAGCACTTCGCTCTCGCTCTGCAGGCCTACTTGTTGTTCCTAGAGTATTTAAAAGTAGAATGGGAGGCAGAGCCTTCAGTTTTCAGGCCCCTCTTCTGTGGAACCAGCTTCCAGTTTGGATTCAGGAGACAGACACTATCTCTACTTTCAAGATTAGGCTTCAAACTTTCCTTTTTGCTAAAGCATATAGTTAGTGCTGGACCAGGTGACCCTGCATCCTCCCTCAGTTATGCTGCAATAGGCTGCTGGGGGATTCCCATGATGCACTGGGTGTTTCTTCTTCACTCACTATGTGTTAACAGACCTCTCTGCATTGAATCATATCTGTTATTAACCTCTGTCTCTCTTCCACAGCATGTCTTTATCCTGTCTTCCTTCTCTCACCCTAACCAATCACAGCAGATGGCCCCGCCCCTCCCTGAGCCTGGTTCTGCCTCAGACCTCGAGGTCTTCAGCTCGATGCCAGTACTCAACCACACAGTCTGAAGCTTTTCTCACCACAGCTGAACTGGAGGCTTCATCTAAAGGGGCGGTGCCAGCATGGAGCACGAGCGCGTTCAGAGCTTTTACCTCCACTGACGTAAACTCAACGCAGCACAGATACAAAAATACAGCAAAACAAAGACACACGAACCGAAACTTTTGTAGTATTTAGTTAAAACGACTGCAGCTCTGATTTAAGGTTTAACGCCTGTGTGATTTCAGTGACCTGAGATCTGACGCACCTGTACGCAGAACAGCCCTGTGACGTTTAACTGCAGTCACGCTGTCGCCGGCATCCTGTCCTCAGCATTCATCTGATCCCCAGTGCTGATTGGCTGCTCAGGTACAGTCAGTTTCATCATCACAACATTAAACACAAGACCACGAGCGTACCGAGGTAGTGGTGCCCGCTTTTTGAAAATTAAGTTCAAAGGTCACGTGTTTAAACGCACCTTAAACATAGAGTTGGATGTCTCGAGGCCAGTCTTCTATAAAGACAGTGTTGCTGTCTCAGATCGACACGTGGTCGACAGCGTCCATGACACGCAACGTAACGTTCGATAATGTGTCATTTCAAAAGCGTCAGCTGTAAGAGCCGTGCTTACAGAGCGCTTTGCAGTGAATCAGTCGACTCCCACTGAGCGAGAGACGCTCCTCACTTAATTTCCTTTGGCTGCTCAGCTCTCACACAGCGGCTCAGCTATGCTCCAATCACTCCATACTGCGGCCAATCACATGCGAGGATATAGGATAATATCATTGTGTGAAAAACAGAGAGGGTGATGGACGCGACAGTCTAGTGGAGCGAGCGTCGGTCCTCTCAGTGAGTGAGACAGTGGACAGCGGTGAGGAGGGCTGTGCGAGAGCAAGAACACGTGGATATGCCTGAGACCCGTAACCGAAGCAGCACCTGGCTGCAGTTTAAAGACGTTTTTGTCTCCGTCTTGACTACAAGTCTACTGATGAGAGCTGGTCTCTGTCCCCAGTTTGTAACCACAGAAGAAGAACGTAGAGGTGAGGAAGAGCACACCTTTATGAAGGGTCCTTTGAAAAGTCTAATATCACGCGTCAGCGGTTCAGAAGCAGAACAATCAGGCTTTAACCCGCCATCGATGAGCGCCTCATGCAAAGCGAAACACACGGCGTCTCTGCTGGAAAGGTCAAAGTTCAGGCAGCCGGTGGCGCGTGAAGGAGGTGAGGAAACGTGAAAATAAATTCCTGTGAGCAGAATATGAAATCCTTGTTATTCCTCTGACGCTGCTCCACCAATCAGGATTGGCGGTTGTAACGGCGAGCTGGCTGGCGTGTAAATATAAACGCAGACAGGATGTCGGGCTGATCGGATCGTTAGCTGAAAGAAATGTCAGCCTCTGACTTCATGACACACCAGGATGTGTCGTTGTTAGTTTTTGTTAAATTATAATGTACATTTGTAAATAAAGTTTCCTACAAAGCTCAAGTACAGACACAGACTTACTGTTTAAAGTCTTATTTTACTTTGAAAGGAGGCGATCGTCACAGACGGAGTCACGATGAAGGCTCGTCTGCAGTCGGTGAAAACACAGAAACCACAAGAAGATTTTAGCTTATTTTCACCTCTTTAGCCAAACTGAAGTACTGCACTGCAAACTACTCCATTACAGAGGTCCTGCTGAAAGTACTCAGTGCAGCTCTGCTGCACATAAACAACATGATGTAGTCCTAAAACCATCAAAGTTTTTCCCAAAGTGTCTCATTATTCACTGTTTGAAGATAACTTGGTGATAAATACAGAAGGATGAAGAAAGCACCGTAAACACTGTTGGTTCATGTCGCTCATCGTTCACCTGGCTGCCCTCTGGTGGTGCTTTTGAGCAGTGCACTGTAATACACGACCTGTTGAAGGTTCTGAAAGCCTTTGGTGTTAAAACTGCAACATCCAACACAGAGCAAACACGGTCCCTCTAAACTGGAGACGAGTGTGGTTTCCCTGCAGTTTAGCTTCAGTTAGCCCGGCTGTTCGCTTGTTTCCTTTACGTTTGTATACGTACGATATAACGTTTTAGTTAGCATCACACCATCAAAGGCTACAAACCGTCAAATATAAGTTAGTTTTGCTGTTATTTGCTTTCTTTAGGGCGTCACTGGTTACAATCATGTGACTCAGTCAGGTGGAAACTGGTCCTGACCAACCTGATCAAACTGGTCAAGATTCAAACTGAACACGTTCCACTCTGGTTTTTACTCTTCAGTGTTTTTTACGTGTGAGTCACAGTTCAGGGTGACGACCTCTCACAGACGAACATCAAACACCATAATCACGCTGTGACGACGAAACCGACCAGGCAGAACATCAAGTCCAAACCTGAGCAGCTCTCAGCTGTAAAACACTGCAGATTTAACACACACACACACACACACACACACACACACACACACACACACACACGCACACATGCACACTTCTTAATCTGGAGCTTTAACACCCATCTCTATGGAGCTGGTTGCCCTGACATCCTGTGTGCTGTCCTGGCGAACATCAGCAAACACAGAGAAAGCAGTCAGTGTGTGTGTGTGTGTGTGTGTGTGTGTGTGTGCGCGCGCGCGCTTTAGCGATCGATGGACAGCAGCAGCTAACCGCCCTGACAGCTTTTCAAACAGCCTGATGATTTAATCTCACACGGGCAGCTGAAAGTGGCGTCTGCAGGCTGTGCTGGGGTCAGGCCCGTCTCTGCGACCGCGGCTTTCTGAAACCTGGAAAGTTAGCATCCATTATGACACAAGTTTCCACTGCCATTAAAGACGCACGAGAGGAAAAGAACGATCGCTGCTTCCGGCTGCAAAGACTTAGGTGTGAGTATCAGAGAGCCAGCAGCCGTGTTTCAACCCACCTCTCTGTGGAAACTCAGGTCCACTCAGACCAAACCACGTTTTATCTCACGCAGCGTGTCGTAATAATGAGAATAATGTCCTGTCTCAGCGACTGATTTTCCACTTATTCTGAGGTGAAGTAAAAACTCCGGACGTGCTCTGATCAATCTGCTGCAGACGCTTCAAAGTGTCGGGAAGTCGGCGCCGAAAGCAAAACCGCTGACTGGTGCTTCGCTCGTTTCCTGTTTTACAGGCTCCACACTCCAGACTGAAAGTCACAGAAAAACGATCAGCCATGAAGGTTTGACCTTTGACCTAATAACCACCTGCATCGCCACGGAGATAAGCACCATATTCCACAGACGTAACTCTTTGTGAGGAGGTTGCAGAGGTGGTGCCCGCCCTCCCTGCACCGGGGTAATCCTGCTGTGATGGTAATAAATTCCTGCAGGATTACACAGCGCGCAGGAAAAACTGCAACGTTCAATTCTACAGTTTTATTTATCTAGCGCCAAATCACAGTCGCCTCAAAGCGCTCTTTATTATAAAGACCCAACAATCAGATGACTGCGTACGAGCAAAGCGCTCACAGACCCAGGCTCAGGGAGGGGCGGGGCCATCTGAGAGAGCGGTGCGTTTCCACAAACAACACAATAAATGAAAAGCGACCAGTCAGACGCACCTCCACACCTGTTTGGGGTCTACGAGGAAGCCTGGGTGCTACGTGATTTTTCTGTTTTGGTGCTTCTCAGTGTGAATGTGTGACGGCGAATGACAACAGGCCTCGGTGAGCTGTGATCAGACAGCAAACAGTGTTTTTGAAGAAAGCGCCACTGTGTGAAAGGGGCGTGTTTATAGCGGAAAGTAGCCCCGCCCCAACAGAAGGAGGCGGCGACCCAGCGGCCGTACCTGCACAGAGTGCTCGTGCTGATAAGCCGAGAGGCTGCATCACAGACGTGGGGACTGTTTGCAGATCACATAAACAACTTTCGATCGAAGCTTTTCTGTGATCGTGTTCATGCGTCTAGTCTGGTCCTCAGAGAATAACTGGGACCGCACCTGCCTCGCTCCCACTGTTCCCAGAATAAGATGCTTCAAACATCCTGCGCCTGCAAAGACTCTTTAAAAATAGAAGAACTCGTAGTTCTCCTGATAAATGTTTAAACGATCATACAAAGTTGTGGTTACATAAATCTTGAAAAGGTTTTTCTGGGTGAAGCGCTTACATCTCGAATTTCTCAGAAACATCTGGTGTAAAATGCTTCGGTTACTTCTTCGTGTCTGGCTCGAGCGTGACCTGTGAGTTTAACAGGAAATGATGCGGCACATAGAAACACAGCAGCGGTTTGTAGCCTCGCTCCACAACGAAGACGGCGATGGTCTGCCCGGAGACCCTCTGCTGTTGAAGCGGGAGCGTCAGAGTTTTCACACAGTCTCCCTTTACCGCCCCGAGCCTCTTCTGCCTCTGGCTCGCCCACGTGGGCGGCAGCTTCTTTCTTGGTCGGCGCTCTCTCAGATGGCTTGACCGTGGAAGCTTCGTGGCAGGTTTGAGTCTCGGTTATTCCTCAATTGTTCCTGAACATCCTAACCAATTTCCTCTCGTCGCGAGGAAGCTGGTTACGATGTGACGGCACATCTGGATAAACTCACGTACAGCTGTTTGAAATGATGATCGTGTCTCTGCAGACACGTTCCCAGCTCCTGTAACCTACAGGTTTGATTCTTAGATCTTCACTGAGTTCCTTGGACTTCGGTCAGTTGACGAATGCTGCCAAACAAATCCTTTTTGTGCCGTAAAGAGGACCCTTCAGCAGTCATCACTCCCCATAACAGACCTCGTCTGCAGCATCTTCAGCATCACTTATTAAAGCGTCGTAGGGAAATACAAACAGTGTCAAGCGTGTTTTTTAAAGTCGCTGTACAATCATTCACCCTGGAAACAGAGCAATTAAAGCCTGACGTTCATGCTGATGATGAGTGTATATAAACATCTGGGCACAGCTGTATATTCACAGTGTTTAGCCTCGTCTGCCAGACCGAGCTGGATTTGTAAATGGTGTGTGTGTGTGTGTGTGTGTGTGTGTGTGTGTGTGTGTGTGTGTGTGTAATCAGATGTCTGACGTTCTCAGGTGTGTGTTGTTGGGAGACGAGTGTACTTCTCAAGGCTTTGTGTGAAAAACACGCTGCAGCTTGAAACCACTTAACATTTGTCGGCGTGTCTGGACTGAGGAACACTTTCCAAACAAGCAGCATAACTTCACATTAGCAAAAGTCATTTCCTACTCGCAGCTGAACGAGAGCAGAGAGCCATTAGTGGGTTTGTGGAAATCCACCTCAGGCGGCACTTACACTCTGCTTTCTTTTCCATTTTTCACGTCCTCAGTGTCTCCGTCTTTGAAGGCTGACTGAACGCTGTGCTTTCATTACCAGCTTCTAATAATATTTTGGCTCTTATTTCATTTCCGGTTCTCTGAGCATGACTTTGCAGGAAAGTGATTTACACGCAGCGCTTCTCCTGCTTTATCAATAATAAATCCTCCACTTCAGCCGGCCGAGCTCTGCGGTGGAGACAACGGGGAGAGTCCAGGATCGGGTTTCTCCGCGGAGACGGCGAGCAGGACGAACAGACACCTCGCAGGAAATGGCTTTCTCTCACAATCACGTTTTTCCAAACTTTAACTTTTTAATCTGCTATGGTCAGGTCAGCTTCATCACTTATTAATTACAGACTAATTATCCTTCTGTTGTGTTCAGGTTTACTTTAGTCCTCACACAGGCAGCGGCGTTTTCCTGTGAGCGCATAATCAGCATCAGCAGGTTTAAAGAGTCTCAGCAGCTATAAATAAATACCAACATCTCTATTCTAACAGTTTACTGCGCCTGCTTTATGCAAACATGCAGAGCGCGCACGTCCCAGAACCAGCAGCAATAACCACACACACTGAACCCCGAGCTCCTCCCAATGTCCATCTGTGTGTGTTAGACAGCACTAAGGCATAGATGGAAGCTCTGTGAGTGGTGTGTGGGTGGTGCAGCAGAAAGTGCTTTGGCGCTATAAAAGCCCATGCATTTGCCAGAACTCCACCTTAATAGCAACAGAAGAAGAAGAAGCGGCTTCGTGGTGTCGCCGCTGTCAGCAGCTCCACATTGGACAGAATTCACTTTCTGAACGAGTAAATCCTTTTTAGAGCTCAATATTTAATGTTTTTTTAGGGGCGTGGCCTCTGTGACTGACAGGTGGATGGTGACCCAGGCGGCTGTAGCTGCTAGCTGTCTGCTAGCTTCACCTGAACTGCACTGTGTGTGCGGTGTTGGGGCATTTTTAATGAATCATGTGACCAATAATAGGGCTGCTAGAGCAGGGCGATATGTCCAAAAATATTTATCACGATATACACTTGAAAATTTGCGATAACGATATAACTGACGATATAATTGACTCTAGACAAAATACTTTACAACTCCACAACTTTATTAGTGCAAAACAACATCAATGTATTTCCACTTCAACAAGCAGCTGTTTTTAATCTGCATTAAAGTTATATAAACATTTAACAGTGCAAATTCCTCGCTGACAGTTTAACCAAAAGGCATTTCCAGTGGAAACTGGCCGACACATCCTCAGCATAACCATGTATAACATCCACAAACTTAAAGAGGTTCTACACACACAACACGGTAACATTATGTTGAAGCACAGTACGTATCACTCCGCGAGGCTCCGCCTACGATAGCCGTAATGCTCCAACAATCCATCAAGCGGTGCGGCTTCGTAGCTAGCAAAGTCGTACTGAAACATCTGACAGATTTTCGAGCGCCGTGCACATAAAATCGTTTCGAGGTCAGTAAACACAACCAGAGTTCATACATAAGGCACACGGGGTTATAAGGGGCTCTGTCGACTTTCAGAAAAATCAAAGGATTGTTTTTAAGTGCGCCGTATTTTCCAAACAACGCGGTAATAACGACGGCCCGCTAGCATGCGCTACCAAAAATAGTGCTTTGTTGTGTATCTGAGGGACGAAAGCTAAACCAGTTCCACACCAGTGAAGCTGCAGCGTTTTTACAAACCAGTTCAGGTTCATGGTTTCATTCAACGATCCGCTTTCGCCCTTCTTATTCTCCGTCGCTGCCATGCTTTTTCCGCCATGTGTGTATGAAAACAAAGGCACTGCGCATGTGCGTTTTACCTGTATTCTATCGCCATGTTTCATTTTCTTGTCGTTGCCCAACATTACACTGGTATTACCCTGAACGGTATGATATGGCCCCGCCCTAATGGCTGCTGTTACATATCAGTAACAGCAGGTACCTGAGCCTGTGTGAGGCTCTCATGAAGTCTGTGGATGCAGAACCATAACCAGGTCTGTGAGCGACGGGTCACATCGCCACGTCCATGTTTTTTACATTGGCGTGCTTACAGGTGTGACAGGTGCAGGTGTACTTACAGCTGTGCTGGCTGCAGCCTGCTTGGACTCCTCGGTGAGAAAGGCCAACATCAGCTCCACCCTGTGCTTCTCCTCCTCACTGATGTAGTCGGTGTCTGTGGGGGACACAAACAGGGCTGTTCATGGGCTGATCTGAGGATCTCTGCAGGGAAGGAGAGCTGATTGGATGTGGTGAAAACATCAGGAAACTAAACTCTGCGATGTCATTAGTTTGTAAACATAGAGGTGACCTGTACAGGTGTGATGCAGATCGTTGAAGACATGAAACTAATATCTCATTTTGCCTGAGCTCGCAGTGTCAAAGGATCCTTCCAAAACTTACAGGATTATGTTGAAGTACTTCCTGTAAGTTTGCGCTGAGGGCGGGACATTACTCTCCATCACCTCAGAAACAACAGCAGCAGCGAGAGCCTGAAGCCCAGAGCCCGGCTGGTAACCACCGCGGTGAATCTGTGTCTGGGTTTGAGCACTTATTAAGCCAGCGAACACAGAGAAAACCTGACTTTGCTGAACTTCGTTCTGAGCCGCCTCGCTCTGAACTTTTAGAGAACTCCTACCAACAAAATACCAAACCAATCACACGGTGTGTTTAATGAACACCAAGCAGGAAACGGCTGCGGGGACACTCGCTGAGAGCCGAGCCATCGTCCAGACGAAGCTCGTTTCTGCTGAGTATCATCTCTGGTTTACAACTTACTCCGTTATGATTCAGAACGTCCCCATTCGATTTTTGCCTCGGGCAGCCAGAAATGTTATAATTCTGATCATTTATCAGTACATAACCATCAGAGGTGTAAGCATCACAACAGGAAAACATGAAGAAAAATATTCTGCAGTCGATCAAAAACCATGAATCAACATAGCAGGAGCTGTGCAGGAAGTCAGAGCGAATTAAATACAACGTTTATCAAACGTGAAGCGTAGTTTGATCTTCTTGTGCTGCTGGTTCAGTCAGTTTTGGTCACAGTGACGAAACTGCAGCATCAGAACCTGTGAGCTGCGGGCTTTCAGCCCGACGGCGTGTCCGTGCCGTCGGGTGAACGATCCACGCTCTGTGTCCACGTGTTTGTACCGTCTCTCATTTACTGTTTTAGCTGTTTGGTGGTTGTTGAAATAGTTTTGTGAGCTTTAAGCTGAGTTTCAGGCGTTTCTGCCAATAATAATCGACCCAGGACTTAATCGATCGATATCCCGTTATTCAGACTAAAATCGATTTGTTAAACCCACGCCTCGTTTCTGCTGTCGTCTGTGGCCTCGGGTAAGGGCGGGGTCACAGATCGATGGTAAATCATCAGCTTCTCTCCACCTGAATGGTTATCTATGTCCCACCCCTGCAACTAACAAGCTAATAGGCAACCAAATCAGGAGGTTAATGAGCCAATCGTGCTGCAGAGATTCAGGACAGTTGGAGCTCTGCGGTTTCAGGCACATCTTACCCTGCAAAGATGGACGCGAGTGCACTTAGCGGCTCGTTGTGGCTTCCATGAATGAGCACAGCGTTTGTTCCATGCTCTGAGGAGGAGCCACAAACATTGCTGGTGCTCCAGACTGAAACTCTGATTTCTGAGCTGTTCATCACAGATGTGACTCCTGCTTGCAGTCACAGACTGAACATGCTGAGCACAGCTTCTCCTTTAACTCCTGCCCTCCATTTATTCACCCCCCCACCCCACCCTCTCACTTTATGGCCTTCGATTTGTCCCCCCCCCGCCGCAATCAGATCCTCTTTCAGCTGAGGGCAGGCTGTGAGACTGGCTGCTTGGACGGCTGCCATGTTGATCTGCAGTGAAACGTTACAACCAGCAGAGCTGATGTGTGCAGGACACAGCAGGACGTCACCAGAACCTGAGACACAGATGGACCGTCTGCAGCATCCACAGGCAGCGCCCTACAGATCTGGTCTGTTTGGAGGTTTATCAGAAACATCATCTCCCATAAACCAACTAACCTTCACCTGGAACACGACAGACGCAGAGCGGGCCTTTAAGCAGCTCCGTCCAATCACAGATCTCTGCTGCCTGCGAGGAGCCGCCTCGCTGTGTGACTCTGCGTGGACACGTTTGTGTTCCCGTTTCTTCAGCGTGCTGATTGGTGGAGCCGTTGTGTGAAGGACCCTTTACAGTTAGCTCCAACAGACCTCAGATCATAAGACTGCACGCCGTCAGTAAGATTAGGAGAACGCCGGCGGTTGCATGTGATGAAAGTTGGTGCGAGGTGGAGCGAGACGGAGAAGCCGATGAATCTGTGAGCTGATGCGGATCTTTTTACAATGACAAAGAAAGATCTCAGTGGAGGATGTGCTCTCCTCTCAGTCTCTTCACCAACAGACGCTGAAGCTGCTCACATTAACCAGCATCCACCCATTCTCCTGTTCTGAGGTGGAGCTGCCTTGCAGCGACAGGAGCAGGTTATCTCCTCCTGGTGGATTGTGACGTCCTGCCGGTCACCTGTGGTCCGTTCTGTCAGTCCCTCCCAGAGAGGACCATAGGTGATGGCCCGAAGGTGGAACCAAGCTTCACCCAACACGCAGCAGCGTGTGACGGAGCGCAGCAGCCGAGCACCCGTCACACAGATGGTGAGCTCCTGCTCGACTTTATTCCATGATGATGGAGTCGCTGTCACCTCCTCACCCCAACAGAAGCAGTGGCTCCTCCCGGGATGAGCAGATTTGAGGTTTGGTCCTGTGGACTCCCGAGCAAACACCAGCCTGCAGACTCGGGAACAAACACTGAGCCCTGAACACTGAATGCTGTTCAACAAGCAGAAACCAGGGAGGCAGGAATCTCACACAGACTGCAGGGTCCACACGGCAAAGGCTCAGGCTCACCGAGAACACGCAGCGACACGTCAGGGACAAAACAAACACTGAGACAGAGGCAGGGGACAGGGGACACAAGAAACACAAGGGACACAAGAAACAAGGGACACATAAAACACAGGGGACACATGAAACACAAGGGACACAAGAAACACAGGGGACACATGAAACACAAGGGACACAAGAAACACAAGGGACACAAGAAACACAGGGGACACAAGAAACACAGGGGACACAAGAAACACAGGGGACACATGAAACACAAGGGACACAAGAAACACATGAAACACAGGGGACACAGGGACAAAACAAACACTGAGACAGAGGCAGGGGACAGGGGACACAAGAAACACAGGGGACACAAGAAACACAGGGGACACA
>NW_024582671.1:524391-525311 GCF_018398535.1 Haplochromis burtoni
GAAACACAGGGGACACATGAAACACAAGAAACACGGGGGACACATGGGACACATGAAACACAGGGGACACATGAAACACAGGGGTAACGGAAGCTCCAGGAATTAGAATTAACAATCAGTCAACAACCTCTGAAACTCGAGGCAGGCCCAGGAGCTCCACACATCAAAACTCTGAGTCCCAACACAAACTCTGAGAATCGCAACAGATGGCGCCAACGATGCACTCACGCACTGACCCAGGGCGTCCTGATGGGAGCACGCCAAGATACCAGAGAGTGAGTGTGTGTGTGTAGCGCTGCAACCAGTCTTCGAGTGATTGGAATAACTCAATATTAAAAAATATTAACAGAAATGCTGCGTTTCATTTACTGACCGACTGAAGCCAGGCCTGCAGTACAAACGTATCTATGGGCAGCGAGTGGATGACGCACACAGCAGCAGCGATGATGACGATGACGCTGGCAGTTTAACGTGGAGGCGGAGTCTATTTACACACCGCGGAAAGGCGGAGCTGTTACCGAGACGGTGAGAGAACAGCAGCTGGTCCCGTGATCACCACCACCATCGCCTCCTCCAACGCTTACCTCCC
Source organism: Haplochromis burtoni (assembly GCF_018398535.1). NCBI lineage: Eukaryota > Metazoa > Chordata > Actinopteri > Cichliformes > Cichlidae > Haplochromis > Haplochromis burtoni. The sequence goes on from NW_024582671.1 coordinate 524,981, forward strand.
ATCCGATGTGGACAGCGGATCAGCTGGAGGCGCGATCGAAGATTGCAGCGCTCCCAGATCAGCTGTACACACCGGAACACTCTCCCATGTTGCTTGTCTGTGTTTTGTGTTATGGTGTGATGATGTCTGTGCATTCCTGTATTATCCTTTTGTGTTACACATTTCCATGTTTTTTTCCTTGCTACCTAGCCTGACCTGTCTCCCCAATGTGATGTGTGTCATATGTACGGTCGGCAAGGTCCGTCATCTCGGTTGTGGCAGCTGCAACTGGCAAATAAAGGCCCTCTGATCTCATCTCACCATCAGAGGTTTTACTGGCTGCAGCTCCATT
>NW_024582671.1:525336-535080 GCF_018398535.1 Haplochromis burtoni
GAGAGAGATAGGAACACTTTCCAAACAAGCAGCATAACTTCACATTAGCAAAAGTCATTTCCTACTCGCAGCTGAACGAGAGCAGAGAGCCATTAGTGGGTTTGTGGAAATCCACCTCAGGCGGCACTTACACTCTGCTTTCTTTTCCATTTTTCACGTCCTCAGTGTCTCCGTCTTTGAAGGCTGACTGAACGCTGTGCTTTCATTACCAGCTTCTAATAATATTTTGGCTCTTATTTCATTTCCGGTTCTCTGAGCATGACTTTGCAGGAAAGTGATTTACACGCAGCGCTTCTCCTGCTTTATCAATAATAAATCCTCCACTTCAGCCGGCCGAGCTCTGCGGTGGAGACAACGGGGAGAGTCCAGGATCGGGTTTCTCCGCGGAGACGGCGAGCAGGACGAACAGACACCTCGCAGGAAATGGCTTTCTCTCACAATCACGTTTTTCCAAACTTTAACTTTTTAATCTGCTATGGTCAGGTCAGCTTCATCACTTATTAATTACAGACTAATTATCCTTCTGTTGTGTTCAGGTTTACTTTAGTCCTCACACAGGCAGCGGCGTTTTCCTGTGAGCGCATAATCAGCATCAGCAGGTTTAAAGAGTCTCAGCAGCTATAAATAAATACCAACATCTCTATTCTAACAGTTTACTGCGCCTGCTTTATGCAAACATGCAGAGCGCACACGTCCCAGAACCAGCAGCAATAACCACACACACTGAACCCCGAGCTCCTCCCAATGTCCATCTGTGTGTGTTAGACAGCACTAAGGCATAGATGGAAGCTCTGTGAGTGGTGTGTGGGTGGTGCAGCAGAAAGTGCTTTGGCGCTATAAAAGCCCATGCATTTGCCAGAACTCCACCTTAATAGCAACAGAAGAAGAAGAAGCGGCTTCGTGGTGTCGCCGCTGTCAGCAGCTCCACATTGGACAGAATTCACTTCCTGAACGAGTAAATCCTTTTTAGAGCTCAATATTTAATGTTTTTTTAGGGGCGTGGCCTCTGTGACTGACAGGTGGATGGTGACCCAGGCGGCTGTAGCTGCTAGCTGTCTGCTAGCTTCACCTGAACTGCACTGTGTGTGCGGTGTTGGGGCATTTTTAATGAATCATGTGACCAATAATAGGGCTGCTAAAGCAGGGCGATATGTCCAAAAATATTTATCACGATATACACTTGAAAATTTGCGATAACGATATAACTGACGATATAATTGACTCTAGACAAAATACTTTACAACTCCACAACTTTATTAGTGCAAAACAACATCAATGTATTTCCACTTCAACAAGCAGCTGTTTTTAATGTGCATTAAAGTTATATAAACATTTAACAGTGCAAATTCCTCGCTGACAGTTTAACCAAAAGGCATTTCCAGTGGAAACTGGCCGACACATCCTCAGCATAACCATGTATAACATCCACAAACTTAAAGAGGTTATACACACACAACACGGTAACATTATGTTGAAGCACAGTACGTATCACTCCGCGAGGCTCCGCCTACGATAGCCGTAACGCTCCAACAATCCATCAAGCGGTGCGGCTTCGTAGCTCAGCAAAGTCGTACTGAAACATCTGACAGATTTTCGAGCGCCGTGCACATAAAATCGTTTCGAGGTCAGTAAACACAACCAGAGTTCATACATAAGGCACACGGGATTATAAGGGGCTCTGTCGACTTTCAGAAAAATCAAAGGATTGATTTTAAGTGCGCCGTATTTTCCAAACAACACGGTAATAACGACGGCCCGCTAGCATGCGCTACCAAAAATAGTGCTTTGTTGTGTATCTGACGGACGAAAGCTAAACCAGTTCCACACCAGTGAAGCTGCAGCATTTTTACAAACCAGTTCAGGTTCATGGTTTCATTCAACGATCCGCTTTCGCCCTTCTTATTCTCCGTCGCTGCCATGCTTTTTCCGCCATGTGTGTATGAAAACAAAGGCACTGCGCATGTGCGTTTTACCCGTATTCTATCGCCATGTTTCATTTTCTTGTCGTTGCCCAACATTACACTGGTATTACCCTGAACGGTATGATATGGCCCCGCCCTAATGGCTGCTGTTACATATCAGTAACAGCAGGTACCTGAGCCTGTGTGAGGCTCTCATGAAGTCTGTGGATGCAGAACCATAACCAGGTCTGTGAGCGACGGGTCACATCGCCACGTCCATGTTTTTTACATTGGCGTGCTTACAGGTGTGACAGGTGCAGGTGTACTTACAGCTGTGCTGGCTGCAGCCTGCTTGGACTCCTCGGTGAGAAAGGCCAACATCAGCTCCACCCTGTGCTTCTCCTCCTCACTGATGTAGTCGGTGTCTGTGGGGGACACAAACAGGGCTGTTCATGGGCTGATCTGAGGATCTCTGCAGGGAAGGAGAGCTGATTGGATGTGGTGAAAACATCAGGAAACTAAACTCTGCGATGTCATTAGTTTGTAAACATAGAGGTGACCTGTACAGGTGTGATGCAGATCGTTGAAGACATGAAACTAATATCTCATTTTGCCTGAGCTCGCAGTGTCAAAGGATCCTTCCAAAACTTACAGGATTATGTTGAAGTACTTCCTGTAAGTTTGCGCTGAGGGCGGGACATTACTCTCCATCACCTCAGAAACAACAGCAGCAGCGAGAGCCTGAAGCCCAGAGCCCGGCTGGTAACCACCGCGGTGAATCTATCTCTGGGTTTGAGCACTTATTAAGCCAGCGAACACAGAGAAAACCTGACTTTGCTGAACTTCGTTCTGAGCCGCCTCGCTCTGAACTTTTAGAGAACTCCTACCAACAAAATACCAAACCAATCACACGGTGTGTTTAATGAACACCAAGCAGGAAACGGCTGCGGGGACACTCGCTGAGAGCCGAGCCATCGTCCAGACGAAGCTCGTTTCTGCTGAGTATCATCTCTGGTTTACAACTTACTCCGTTATGATTCAGAACGTCCCCATTCGATTTTTGCCTCGGGCAGCCAGAAATGTTATAATTCTGATCATTTATCAGTACATAACCATCAGAGGTGTAAGCATCACAACAGGAAAACATGAAGAAAAATATTCTGCAGTCGATCAAAAACCATGAATCAACATAGCAGGAGCTGTGCAGGAAGTCAGAGCGAATTAAATACAACGTTTATCAAACGTGAAGCGTAGTTTGATCTTCTTGTGCTGCTGGTTCAGTCAGTTTTGGTCACAGTGACGAAACTGCAGCATCAGAACCTGTGAGCTGCGGGCTTTCAGCCCGACGACGTGTCCGTGCCGTCGGGTGAACGATCCACGCTCTGTGTCCACGTGTTTGTACCGTCTCTCATTTACTGTTTTAGCTGTTTGGTGGTTGTTGAAATAGTTTTGTGAGCTTTAAGCTGAGTTTCAGGCGTTTCTGCCAATAATAATCGACCCAGGACTTAATCGATCGATATCCCGTTATTCAGACTAAAATCGATTTGTTAAACCCACGCCTCGTTTCTGCTGTCGTCTGTGGCCTCGGGTAAGGGCGGGGTCACAGATCGATGGTAAATCATCAGCTTCTCTCCACCTGAATGGTTATCTATGTCCCACCCCTGCAACTAACAAGCTAATAGGCAACCAAATCAGGAGGTTAATGAGCCAATCGTGCTGCAGAGATTCAGGACAGTTGGAGCTCTGCAGTTTCAGGCACATCTTACCCTGCAAAGATGGACGCGAGTGCACTTAGCGGCTCGTTGTGGCTTCCATGAATGAGCACAGCGTTTGTTCCATGCTCTGAGGAGGAGCCACAAACATTGCTGGTGCTCCAGACTGAAACTCTGATTTCTGAGCTGTTCATCACAGATGTGACTCCTGCTTGCAGTCACAGACTGAACATGCTGAGCACAGCTTCTCCTTTAACTCCTGCCCTCCATTTATTCACCCCCCCACCCCACCCTCTCACTTTATGGCCTTCGATTTGTCCCCCCCGCCGCAATCAGATCCTCTTTCAGCTGAGGGCAGGCTGTGAGACTGGCTGCTTGGACGGCTGCCATGTTGATCTGCAGTGAAACGTTACAACCAGCAGAGCTGATGTGTGCAGGACACAGCAGGACGTCACCAGAACCTGAGACACAGATGGACCGTCTGCAGCATCCACAGGCAGCGCCCTACAGATCTGGTCTGTTTGGAGGTTTATCAGAAACATCATCTCCCATAAACCAACTAACCTTCACCTGGAACACGACAGACGCAGAGCGGGCCTTTAAGCAGCTCCGTCCAATCACAGATCTCTGCTGCCTGCGAGGAGCCGCCTCGCTGTGTGACTCTGCGTGGACACGTTTGTGTTCCCGTTTCTTCAGCGTGCTGATTGGTGGAGCCGTTGTGTGAAGGACCCTTTACAGTTAGCTCCAACAGACCTCAGATCATAAGACTGCACGCCGTCAGTAAGATTAGGAGAACGCCGGCGGTTGCATGTGATGAAAGTTGGTGCGAGGTGGAGCGAGACGGAGAAGCCGATGAATCTGTGAGCTGATGCGGATCTTTTTACAATGACAAAGAAAGATCTCAGTGGAGGATGTGCTCTCCTCTCAGTCTCTTCACCAACAGACGCTGAAGCTGCTCACATTAACCAGCATCCACCCATTCTCCTGTTCTGAGGTGGAGCTGCCTTGCAGCGACAGGAGCAGGTTATCTCCTCCTGGTGGATTGTGACGTCCTGCCGGTCACCTGTGGTCCGTTCTGTCAGTCCCTCCCAGAGAGGACCATAGGTGATGGCCCGAAGGTGGAACCAAGCTTCACCCAACACGCAGCAGCGTGTGACGGAGCGCAGCAGCCGAGCACCCGTCACACAGATGGTGAGCTCCTGCTCGACTTTATTCCATGATGATGGAGTCGCTGTCACCTCCTCACCCCAACAGAAGCAGTGGCTCCTCCCGGGATGAGCAGATTTGAGGTTTGGTCCTGTGGACTCCCGAGCAAACACCAGCCTGCAGACTCGGGAACAAACACTGAGCCCTGAACACTGAATGCTGTTCAACAAGCAGAAACCAGGGAGGCAGGAATCTCACACAGACTGCAGGGTCCACACGGCAAAGGCTCAGGCTCACCGAGAACACGCAGCGACACGTCAGGGACAAAACAAACACTGAGACAGAGGCAGGGGACAGGGGACACAAGAAACACAAGGGACACAAGAAACAAGGGACACATGAAACACAGGGGACACAAGAAACACAAGGGACACAAGAAACACAGGGGACACATGAAACACAGGACACAAAACACAAGGACACATGAAACACAGGGGACAAACACAAGGAACACAAGAAACACAGGGACACATGAAACACAGGGGACACATGAAACACAAGGGACACAAGAAACACATGAAACACAGGGGACACAGGGACAAAACAAACTGAACAAGAGGCAGGGGACAGACACATGAAACACAAGGGACACAAGAAACACAGGGCACACAAGAAACACAAGGGACACAAGAAACACATGAAACACAGGGGACACATGAAACACAAGAAACACAGGGGACACATGAAACACAGGGACACATGAAACACAGGGGACACATGAAACACAAGAAACACAGGGGACACATGAAACACACAGGGGACACATGGACACATGAACACAAGAAAACAGGGGACACATGAAACACAAGAAACACGGGGGACACATGAAACACAATGAAACACAGGGGACACATGAACACAGAAACACAGGGACACATGAACACGAAACAGGGGACACATGAAACACAAGAAACACAACATGAAACACAGGGGACACATGAAACACAGGACACAGGGGACACATGAAACACAAGGGACACAGGAAACACAGGGGACACAGGAAACACAAGGGATACATGACACAAGAAACACAGGGGACACAGGAAACACAAGGGATACATGAAACAAGAAACAAAGGGGACACAGGAAACACAGGGACACATGAGGGACACATGAAACACAGGGGACACATGAAACAAGGGACACATGAAAACACAGGGGACACATGAAACAGGACATGAAACACAAGAAACACATGAAACACAGGACACATGAAACACAAGAAACACAACACATGAAACACATGAAACACAACATGAAACACAGGGGACACATGAAACACAGGGTACACATGAAACACAGGGGACACATGAAACACAGGGGACAGAAACACAGGGACACATGACACATGAAACACAGGGGACACATGAAACACAGGGGACACATGAAACACAGGGGACACATGACACAGGGGACACATGAAACACAGGGGAAGAACACATGAAACACAAGAAACACAGGGGACACATGAAACACAGGGGACACATGAAACACAAGAAACACATGAAACACAAGAAACACAGGGGACACATGAAACACAGGGGACACATGAAACACAGGGGACACATGAAACACAGGGGACACATGAAACACAAGAAACACAGGGGACACATGAAACACAAGAAACACAGGGGACACATGAAAAAACACAGGGGACACATGAAACAAGAAACACAGGGGACACATGAAACAAGAAACACAGGGGACACATGAAACACAGGGGACACATGAAACACAAGAAACACATGAAACACATGAAACACAGGGGACACATGAAACACAGATGGGACACATGAAACACAGGGGACACAGACACATGAAACACAGGGGACACATGAAACACAGGGACACAGGGGACACATGAAACACAAGAGAACACAGGGGAAACAACACAAGGGATACATGAAACAAGAAACACAGGGGACACATGAAACACATGGGACACAGGAAACACAGGGACACTACAAGAAACACAGGGGACACATGAAACACAGGGGACACATGAAACACAGGGACACAAGAAACACAAACACATGAAACACAGGGGACACATGAAACACAGGGGACACAAGAAACACATGAAACACATGAAACACAGGGGACACATGAAACACAGGGGACACAAGAAACACATGAAACACATGAAACACAGGGGACACATGAAACACAGGGGACACAAGAAACACAAGAAACACATGAAACACAAGAAACATGAAACACATGGGACACATGAAACACAGGGGACACATGAAACACAGGGGAAACACATGAAACACAGGGGACACATGAAACACAGGGGACACATGAAACACAGGGGACACATGGGACACAGGGGAAACAACACATGAAACACAGGGGACACATGAAACACAAGAAACACAGGGGACACATGACACACGGGGGAAACACAGGGGACACAAGAACATGAAACACAAGAAACACATGAAACACAAGGGAAACACATGAAACACAGGGACACATGAACACAAGAAACACATGAACACAAGAAACACAGGGACACATGAAACACAGGGGAAACACATGAAACACAGGGGACACATGAAACACAGGACACAGGACACATGAAACACAAGGGACACAGGAAACACATGAAACACAGGGGACACATGAAACACATGAAACACAGGGGACACATGAAACACATGAAACACAGGGGACACATGAAACACAAGAAACACAGGGGACACATGAAACACACAAGTGACACATGAAACAAGAAACACAGGGGACACATGAACAAACACAGGGGACACATGAAACAGAAACAGGGGACACATGAAACACAGACACAGGGACACATGAAACACAAGAAACACAGGGGACACATGAAACACAGGGGACACAGGGGACACATGAAACACAAGGGACACAGGAAACACAGGGGACACAGGAAACACAAGGGATACATGAAACAAGACACATGAAACAAGAAACACAGGGGACACATGAAACACAGGGGACGGGATACATGAAACAAGAAACACAGGGGACACATGAAACACAGGGGACACATGAAACACAGGGGAAACACACATGAAACACAGGGGACACATGAAACACAGGGGACACATGAAACACAGGGGACACAGAAACACATGAAACACAGGGGACACAAGAAACACAAGAAACACATGAAACACAAGAAACACATGAAACACAAGAACACATGAAACACAGAACACATGAAACACAAGAAACACAAGAAACACATGAAACACATGAAACACAAGAAACACATGAAACACAGGGGACACATGAAACACAAGAAACACAGGGGACACATGAAACACAGGGGACACATGAAACACAAGAAACACAGGGGACACATGAAACACAGGGGACACATGAAACACATGGGACACATGAAACACAGGGGACACATGAAACAAGAAACACAGGGGACACATGAAACACAGGGGACACATGAAACACAGGGGACACATGAAACACATGGGACACATGAAACACAGGGGACACATGAAACACATGAAACACAGGGGACACATGAAACACATGAAACACAGGGACACATGAAACAGGGGACACATGAAACACAAGAAGGGGACACATGAAACACAAGAAACACAGGGGACACATGAAACACAGCACATGAAACAAAGGGGACACATGAAACACAGAAACACAGGGGACACATGAAACAGGGGACACAGGGGACACATGAAACACAGGGAACACATGAAACACAAGGGGACACATGAAACACAGGCCCTCCGATCTCATCTCACCATCAGAGGTTTTACTGGCTGCAGCTCCATTGAAGCTACTCTGTAGCTCCGCCCACTGCCGTTTGTGTCACACACAGAACAATCTGAACTCCAGGAGTGTTAAAGTACGCAGACGAACTGAACTCTGACAGGTTTAAATGACAGCTTGGTGAAGGCTGACGGCAGCCGCTCTGGTTTACATGGACGTGAACAGGGGCGAGTCTAAAGGGGGGCGTGGGGTGGACCACACTGTGTTTACTCTGAAACATTTTTCTGTCTCAGTTCAATTTGATTAATATTGAAACATACAAATAAAAGCCAAATAAACTCTGAGCTGCTGACCTGAGGGAGCTTAAACACTGAACTGTTGTTGATGTTAGTTTGCAGCTGACGTGCTCGCTGGTCTTCCAATCCCATCCAATTTTATTTATAAAGCACTTTAAAATACCCAGCACAGGACCAAAGTGCTGTACAGAAAATAAGTTAAAAACAATAGAATAACAGAAAACAGCAAAAATAAATGAATAAATGAAACACGTAATACATAAAAATTAAAACAGCCCTATATTAAAAAGAAAACAAGATAGAACAGCATCGAATCAACTATGAACAACTAAAATAAAACTAAAAAAATATAAACGAACATCTCACAAGGTGTCAAAGGTCAGGGTAAAGAGGTGGGTTTTCAAGAGTGACTTAAAAACAGGTGGTGACGAGGCCTGTCTAATCTCTAAAGGGAGATCTTTCCACAGTTTGGGAGCTGCTACAGCAAAAGCACGATCTCCTCTAAGTTTACCCAGTCCTGGGTACATGCAGGAGCAGCTGATCAGCTGACCTGAGAGAGCGGGTGGGTGCGTGAGGCTGTAGCAGCTCAGAGAGAGGAGGCGGGGCGACGCCGCGGAGAGCTTAGAATGAATCCTGAAAGAAATGGCAGCCAGTGAAGTGAAGCTGGGGCATGTGCTCAAACTCTTCATCGCAGACACCACACACACACACACACACACACACACGCACACACACGCGCACACACACAAACAGACAAACCTACTGAATGAAAAATAGAGGTCAATTGAAGACACATATTTGATGTGGACAGATTGCAGAGGTCTGTAAAATAAATGCTGAGGATATGGAGCCCAGTGAGTGCCTGGCTTTGGTGAGTGGGAAGACTTTGATGGA
>NW_024582671.1:535910-540401 GCF_018398535.1 Haplochromis burtoni
GGTGGGGGGGGAGGCTTGAAACACAAAGTTACGATCAGAGGAAACGGGAGGAGGACAGGTGTAGCATGGATCACGGAGCTGATGACATCTGGATATTTCTCTGATCACCTTTGAAAGAGGAAAACCGAGTGTCCTGGCTCCTCCCACTATCACTGTGTCTTGATCACTTCTGTAATCAAATTACATTGAACCTGAATATTCATGTAGAGTAACTCCACCACGTCAGTTCATCTACAGGCGACAAACGAGCAGTAAACGATGTTTATTCCAACATGAGCACGTTTGTCGTTCCTGGTATGTGGTTATGGTTGCTGCTGGTCTAACAAATATCTCTGCCACTTTGTGGCACACGCACACAGATCTGTATCACACACCACTTTATTAGGTACCCCTGCCGAGCTGCTACAGCAAATATCTGATTAAGCAGAGGCTGATTTGGGCCTGCAGACGGGACCGACGCATCAGGGCGGAGGAAAAGCTGAAATAGGCGACTCAGGATGGAGACGGAGAGGAGAAGCCACGGGACAGGCAGGAAAGATGCAGGATGGACGAGAGAAGATGGGCAGGGATGAAGGAAGAGTGACAGATGCCAAAATAACCTTTCAGCGTTTCAGAGAGAATCAGCTGCAGAGCCCACAGCACCTCCACCTCATGAATCACAGCATCAGTGTGAGACGCAGCGGTGCTGAATCTGCACGATCCAGCCAGCACCGAGGAAGCTCCGAGCTCTGCTTCACTACGACGTCTCACGCAGTCTGCAGGAGCTTCGGACCGCCCACGTTGCTCAGACCGAGCCCTGCCATCAATAATGCTGATCGCTTGGGTTTCCCTGGTGCCATGAATAATCCTGTGTGTGTGCAGCTGTGTACTGGGAACAGCATGGTGTGCGCTCTCTATCACGTTACCACAGATCATCATCGTTAACCTGCTCGCACAGATGAAGGTCAGCCGGTGAGGCTGCACATGACCCAGCTCATCGTCATCATCACCTTCATCAACCTTTGACCAGTAAATCACTAGTAGCCCCGCCCTGCTTCCTGCTCTCTGTGACTCTGAGAGGACTAAAATTAACTTCCTGTTTTCACTGAGGTCAGAGGTCAGAGCATCCAGAGGCTCATGTTGTCACAGACCCCCTGCCGGGAGCCAATCTGGAGCCCGGGGCAGCTGGCAGGGTGAACATTACTCCTCTTACAGACAGACGAGCACATCGCAGCTGTCCACGCAGCTCCTCCCTCTGCTGCATCGATGCTCCGTCTTTATCTCCTCCTGTTTACCCTCTCATTCATGTCGTCGTCTGTTTGCTCTGCGTGTTCACGCCGTGCCTCTGTCACGATAGGAGCTTACAGCAGGTACTTCTGTTTCAGGGCGCTGAGCTCTAGAGCAGAGACATTGAGTGTTCTGCTTGTTCAGGTGTTCAGCAGGTGTGTGATGAACTGCTCATTGTCTGTCAGAGGGTGAACCGGCACGTCCACGCCCACTCTGAGCTGCTGCTCACGGACATGTATAAAAACATGGGGACCTCCACTCAGCCTGGCAGGGCCTCATAACCATGGCCTCTGTGGATGCTGTGGTCACCACCTCCAGAACCATTGAGGTGGAGGGCAGCAACCCCTCCTCCCTCCCTGATGACCTCAACGCTTTCTACACCAGGTTTGAGACGGACAACATGGTAAATGGTAAATGGCCTGCATTTGTAAAGCGCTTTTCTAGTCCATAGGACCCCAAAGCGCTTCACACTACATTCAGTCATCCACCCATTCACACACTGGTGATGGCAGCTACGTTGTAGCCACAGCCACCCTGGGGCGCACTGACAGAGGCGAGGCTGCCGGACACTGGCGCCACCAGTAGGCAAACACGGGGTTAGTATCTTGCCCGAGGATATTTGGCATGCAGCCAGGATGCAGCCTGGGATCGAACCACCGACCTCCTGATTAGTGGCTGACCTGATCATAAAACAGCACATTGTAAGAGCAACTGACCCCCTGATGGACCCTCCAGTTTCCTTACCGTGCACGCAGAGGTGTCGATGATGCAAAACTCTTCATCTTGGACTGCATCCACAAACGTCTGGAGCTCCCTGACTCCTCCACCAGACTTCTGTTTGCTGGTTTCTCATCAGCCTTCAACACTCTGCAGCCTCACATCCTGCCCACTAAACTTTCCTCCCGATTTCACCTGATGATCAGCTAATCCTGTGGATATTGGACTTTTTGACCAACAGGACTCAGAAAGTTTGGGTCAACAGCTCTCTTTCTTCTCTCCGTTCCACCTGCACTGGCTCCCCCCAGGGCTGTGTGCTCTCCCCCCTGCTCTTCGTCCTCTACGCTGATGACTGCAGATCCACACAGCTCTGTCACCTGGTGAAATATGCTGACGACACAGTTCTCCTGTCACTGCTGTCAGGCCCTCACAACACCACGGGCCCGCTCTGCAGGAGTCTGTAGAGTGGTGTGACAGCTCCAAACTTGAACTGAACGTGAGCAAAACCAAAGAGATGGTGGTGACCTTCTCCAGCAGGCAGAGGGATCTGGCTGCTTCAGTCACCACCACCATCCACGGGAAGCCAGCGGAGGTAGCTGAGGAGCACAAATACCTGCGAACCATCTTTGACAACCTCCTGAGATTCTCTGCAAACACAGAGGAGATTCTCAGGAGGTGCCACCAATGGCTACACCTCCTTAGGAAACTCCTTTGGAGTCAGCACCCCCATCATGATGACTTTTTACTAAGCCTTCCTGGAAAGCACCATGACCTTCTCCATCAGCTGCTGGTTCCCTCCCTCAGCCTTCATACAGGAACAGACTGCAGCGCACTGCATCAGCGTGCTCTACAGTCATTGGCCTGTCAGAACTCTGGCAGGTTTTCAGCCAACAGGCCTCAGACAGGCAGCCAAAATCATCAGCGACCCCGCTCACATTCTTCTCCCCGCATTTCAATGGCTCCCCTCTGGGCGACGCCTCCGCTGCATTTCCTGCAGGACTGAGAGGAGGAGGAGCGCCACCTTTGTCCCCAAAGCAGCTCTGCTTTTTAACTCCAGCCGATGAGACGAGAAACAGAAACTACTCTCTTCTTATACAACCGGCACTTTATTCTTTTAGTCACTTAGTTATTTATTCATCTTTCAGTCGCTTTAATTTTAAAACTGTATTAACTGTGTATTTATTATCTCACTCTTATTGCCTGTTCTTATTGTCCTCATCTTCAACATCGTGCTGCTCTGTTGTTTGTTAAGTGGGGATAAATAAAGTCTCTCTGATTCTGAGGTGACCCACAGCCGTGCAGGGTGTTTGTCAGCTGAGAGACGTATTAGCACCTTTAACCTTTAACCTGACCCTGCGTGTCGTTGTGGCACACTGAGGAGCTGTAAATGACATCAGTGATCGCGCTTAAACTAGTTTCATCATCTCAGTTAAAAAGATTCTGTTTCTATAGGACTTCATGTTAACTCCAGCAGGTATCAGTTTATTTTACAATTCAGGCTGTCGTGTTTATGTCTAGTTAATCCCGATTATTTCATGTATCTGACCTTATTCCAGAATATTTCAGGTTATTCCAGAATATTTCAGGTTATTCCAGAATATTTCAGGTTATTCCAGAATATTTCAGGTTATTCCAGAATCAGGTTATGGGAGCTCGGTAAGGCGCGGTGTCGTTTTGATGTTTTCTGGCTACAATAATCTCGGGACAGATATTTAATTTTGACACCTCCCTTCCAGGCACATATCCTCTACATGATGACACACATCGTGGTCATGGAAACTGTCTGCATTGCCGTGGCAACGGATAAGGATGTCACAACGACTGGGCCATCCCCTGTGGCGAGCTCCACTATAAGGCCACAGGCGTTTTCTGCGACTGCATGTCAGGAGGTGGGTGATGTTACCACAGAGTCACACGCCGATTCAGTGACGACAGCGAAACACCGCCTTCACGTACGTGTTGCAGGTTCCAGCGCCAGCGCGCCTCCAGCTCTCAGGCTGTCAGCTTCAGACTTCACCCTCAGCAGCTCTGCACACCGCCACAGCAGGTCTCACTGCCATCTTTAAAGCTTCCCTTTCACTCCTGCTGCTCTCCTTCTGTCTCTGCCCTGCAGCACCCTGTGCCTCACTAACAGCAGAGAGGAAAAGTGTTATCAGTTATCAGCTGTAATCCAACATCACAGCAAACAGCCCGAAGGCCGGTGAGTCGGAGCGCTGCACATCGAGCAAAGCAAAGCTGCCTGAAACATGAAGCGTGGCAGCGAGAGGCAGTGTTTGTCCTCTGAGCTGCACTCACAGCTCTGTGATCATGACAGAAGCCACTGCAGCACAAACACAATTACTCTGAGGTCCAAATAACATTACAGGCTCGTTTCCAAAGCACACGCTCGGCGCAGCATCCAGCTGATTCAGTCTGAAAGCACAAACCAAACATCGTGTTTCTGTCCTCGCACGCCCTCCGAGTAATGCTGGGCTCACACTGCGATTTTTGGCCCATTTTGAGCCGATT
>NW_024582671.1:540426-583190 GCF_018398535.1 Haplochromis burtoni
AGGGCTTTCAGCGCGTAGAACCAGATTATACTGCCGGATAGTTGCCCTTTTTCTTACTTATGGGAGAACTAGAGCACGAGGCTTCCCTCCAACCCTGAACAGCTCCTGGAAGTAACTGCTCCTCCCAGAATACAACGATGATCACTTCTGGAGTGACACGGACCTCTGATCGTTTTTCAAGCGATAGAGTTCTGGAGCTCCCCGGACCCCGCTAAGTTTATCGACATCGGCCCTATTTCCCCCCTCCCGGGCATGAATCACCTCGTCCAGCCTGGCCTTGTGGGCTGCTTCCAAATCAAAGGCCCGTATGATCCGCTCGCCGTCTCTCTTCACTAGTTGTAAGTAAAGTATTCTCCACGGCTATGAGAGAGGTCGCCCGTCCCCTCTTAAGCGCACCACCCTAGCCTTTCGCCACGTAGGATGTAGAGTTTAGTGGCGCTATAACGGACGGTTCCAGCTCAGGGCAAGGCTGACGGGTAGGGCCTAACCGGGAGTCCATTTTGGCGGGCTCAACGGGATATAACAGGGGGTGCCTTTCGTGCGTGATAGTCCACCCTTCTAGAGCGAGGGACAGCCAAGTGGATGTCTGCAGTGGGGTTTGAAGATTGGGCAGGTCTGTGTCTAGTCTTCCAGCGAACGAACGTCCAGGCGCCTCAGGCCGCCGCCGCTGCCCGGTTTTAGTTTAGATAGGACGGGGTTCCGTCCTCTGTTCCAGGAATTAGCGGGGGCCTTTCACTACTGCCCGATGGCGTGAGAGCGGACCAACGTTCGTATTCACTGGGCCTCTCCACTTGGGGCGTCCCCCGAGACGACCAGGCTGACGAGCAGCCCTGTGGTACGGGGCCTCCGGTTTCTGCCGTGTGTGTATCTTCAGTGGGGCAAGGGCGCAGAGTCGCATCTGACAAAACCACCCAACATTTACGAGGGTTTAGCGGCTAAACTACACGGAAATTTATCAGGTCGAGCGTGCAAGGTCAGCATTTCGCTTTTGTTCCCCAGACCCAAGGTTGAGCGACAACAGAGAGCAACCCAGTCCTCCACTGCCTCCCTGTTTTTTACCCCGGAAGAGCTCCCACACCTGCCAGGAAAATATTTCCTGTGATCACCTTTTTTTTTTTCAGGCCTAGTTTTTTTTATGTTTATTGATCGTGCCCTGACAGGTTTGATTGTCGAACCCTGTCGTTGTCCCTAATTCTTGAAAGAGCCCTCTTTCAGTTGTTGCTGTTCTACATTCCTTTCCTTCGGTGCTTTTTTTTCGGGGGTGGTCTGTTTGGTTTTTCAACGTGGGGATAGTCTCTCTGTTTGGGACCACCGGCGCCGTGCGACCCTTGGGGTCTAGTTGGATCAATCTTGGGTCTGTTAACAGTAGTGGTCTAACCGACGTTTATATTTACACGCATGCGAACGGCGGAAGGAAGCTTGTCGTTTGTGTCGTGTGGGCTGCTAGAGTGTCAGTGGTTCACATGCGCCAGTTCTCGGTTGCGCCGGGATCTTGAGCGCTTTTCGATGCCCATTACGTCTTATCGTCTCCTCTTTTTCTAGCAGCTGTGGTCTTCATGTGGAGCTCTGCTCGAGTTGTGCTACTCTCAAGCGCTGTTTTGTGTTGGCATTTCTAATAAGGTTCGTGTCTAATCCGAGGTATGAAGTTTATTTTCATCCAATGTTTCCCAGTGCCTGGTTCCGCTACGTTTCTCTTGGATTCTATGTCCAACACCCGGCATCTTTCATGTCTGCACCTTTATTTCCCCAGACATTCAAGGTGTACGGTCAAGACGCCAGGAGAAGGCACGCACGTGCTCTAAAATGGGAGATTCTATTGACGCCCGCCAGCTCTGTGATATGTCCGGGCGTTACTCCCCGAGGCCATCATACCGGTTTCTTCCCATACAGAACCCTTCAGGTTATCCCTGCTGTCAGTCCCCGGGATCTCCGAGGTGTGCTGCGATGTCAGAACACCTGTCCTGGTCGTCCCATTTATCAACACAGAAAAGTCAGAAATCACTTCCTGGCTCGTTCTTCCTTTTCAGGTCCGCGAGTACTGTCTGCTGGGGCGCGGTGCCGCGTATGCCTGGCTACTTTCACAAGCTCTTCTTGGTAGCATCCCTCTCCGCCTCCGGGAGATTTCCTTATTTCTCCCTGCACTTCACGATCCTCTGCTGTAGTGACAGGCCATGCGCCCCGAGCTCCGAGCGCCTCAGTCACTCTGATGTGGTCCTGTGATCGGCAGGACCCTCTCAGTGAGAGTCGGCGGAGGCCGTTGCCGGGCTACTTAGCTCCAGACTGCGTCGGGTTCCCACACGCGGAGTCTGACGCCTGGGCTCGGTTGGCCCGCGCACATTGGCCACGCGTTCTGCCGCACGTGTAGGGTTAGGGTGTGTAAAAACATCCGCGTCGGGGCCCAGTGCGCAGCGACCACCGGTTCCGACGCTCTGCTGCTCGCACTGCGCTGTTCTCTGGCGCAACTGAGCGCACTCGACGCGTTTGGGCGTCAGCGCAGCGGCGTCCTCGCTGTTAGGGTCCTGGCCCTTAGTCTCAGCCAGATGCTTCGCTCCGGTGTGTGTTGCAGGGTGTGTGTCCGGTTCATAGTGCACGCCCTGCTGGCCTCCGTCCTCGTCGACAACTGCGCTCGGCTTCAGATATGAGCATTTCGTGCCTGGTTTCATCGCCTTTTGCGGTGAGTTGGTGCCTAGGTGGTTCTTTTCCCCCCAGCTCCACCTTTCTTCTCCTCGCCTCTCCGGTCTCTCTCTCGCGTATTATAGCCTCTCTCCCTCTGGGGCGCGCTCCCCTCCCTCTCTCTTCCCCCTTGCTCCTCCCCCTGCGTTCTTTGCTTCCTCCCGGGGCCGTCAGTGTCTACTTGCTCTACTAGTGTCCCTTCCGCTACCGTCGGGAAGTGTCGTTGGGCGTGCGTGCTTCGGCGCTGGGCCTCTGCTGTGCGCAGCATCGCGTGTTTGATTGGTCGTCAAGGCAGCGGGCCGGTCGCTTTCAGCTCTATGCGCTTTGTGTTTCCCTCCGGTAGCTTCTGTGTCCTCTCCCGACTACTCGTGTCCGGCTTCACTTCAATTTCTCGCGGAGGGAGTCAGTTCACCATTTGAGATCATGAACGCCTCTGTGATTTACTCGACGATCGAGCGAATTTCAAATAGATGATACTCAAGCTTTGATCATGGGGGGTGGTGTGGGCGGTGACGCCATCAGCCGGATGATGGAAGGGTGTCGGGGGCGCCAGCTTTCTCGGAGTTGTTTATCCTATGTTTTGCATCACCATGGGAGATTTACCCTCGTTAGTGGCGCTCGTCCCTCCGGAGGTGAAACGAGCTCCAATCTCCTCCGGGTTGTTCTACCGTGGTGTGGTGTAGTGTCTTTTTGGTTTTCCCAAGTCACGGGACCGGTGTCAGCACTTTTTATGTTTCTTTGAGGGGTCTGATCTGGGGTGGGACGGGTCACAGGGACTTAACATTGGGTGGGCGAGCCTTGGCGCGTACACTACACAGGTTGGACTATCAGCGCGATGCCGGCTAGCCGATGATTGAGAAACATGAGGAGCTGACCACCTGTGGGTTCGGTCCCGGGCGTTTCTCCTGCCACTCCAACAGTTTGTCGTGAAGGGGTAGGCCGTGGTCCCTGCGACCGACGCACACCTGTTGGCGAGCGTCCGCAGCCGTGTAGTGTGAAACATCCATTTCAGGCACGCATCCCGTAGTCGAGGATAACCCATGCTATGAGAACGCCTATGGCAACGCTCCTCGAGACACATCACAATTATGGGCATCACACCGCATATTGCAGCTCAAAACACAACGACACCAGTGCCGTGTAGTGATCACAGTCCACATGCAAGCAGGCGCATATCATCTGACACTGACACAAAGCCTCGAGCACATGGCATCTTCAGACCGGTCAGTCCATACTATCAATTTTCAGCTTAGCGCCTGAATGGTGGTGGTGTGTCTGTGTGAGTAGCGCCGCCGAGCAGGCGAACCACAGCGGCAACCGGCTACGTAGATTAACACAGACAACAGCCGACACACACATGCAGCATGCCATGACAATCAGTACATCGAGGCAGCATTCAGGCGTTGGATCCGGACGCTCGCCCGCATCAGAGGAGCTTACACGTGTGGGGCCAGCACTGCATCGTGGCCGCGTATCATACATCACTTGGGCCGCAGGTTTATCACGTGGGACACAACGTGGGGGTGCCCTGGCCTGATGCCGTAGTTTGCCGCTGTGCCCACCGACGCAGCCTGCACCACACCCTTGCCAGCAGTATCGCGCCTATGGTGAGCACGACAGGGCGACATGCCAGTGTCAGCGTTGCTACTACAAGCACTGACACAGCTAGACGTCTGAGGGCACCCACCGGGCGTCCTTCCGGGTGGCGGTGCGTCCTGCGCCGTTGGTCTTCGTCTGTCTGTTTAGGCCTAGGGTTTTCCACTGGGCACGTTAGGAGGCCTCATCGATCAGGAGCTGTTTGTCTGGGCTGCCTCCGCCCTGCGGAAGGGCTATCCGCAAGCTGATACGCAAGCTGATCTCAACCCAAGGTTAACATGAACACGAGCCCTTGAAGAGCTGGTAAGTTCTTGACCCTGTCTATGATTCTCGCTCGGGTCTCTGACGCCTTTGACCTCTGACCTCTGACCCTGATCCTACCCTGCTGGATGTCCTGAAACGTCCGACTGAAGCAGCTCCACACAATAAAAACTTTATTAAGTCCAGCAGCAGGTAGAACACGGCGTTCTCTACCACGCACTGCTGTCATTGGTTAGACTGTGACACGTGACTACTGATGTAGTGTTTATTCATCTATACTGAAGCTGCTGAAGGAAGGATGGATGTATTAGAGGTGAAGTTGAGTCTGAAGTCAACGGTGTGAGGCCATGGCTGACTCGGCTGTTCTCCTGACCCTCCCAGACGTCCCGTTTCCACTGCGTTCCTGTTCATGTGCTCCGTGTATCATTAGTGCCATAGCTCTGAACACGCTGCCCTTTCCTGGTTTCCCTTTTCCGTTGGCTGCTGTACCATACACTTAGATCGCCTGATACCGGCGTTCTGAACACCGCCTGCCCCCGAATCCTTTCCTTGCGTTTAATATTAATTAACCGAGGGAACACGAATGGGATCGAAACACAACAAGCCGACAGGTCGACCATTATCCCTAGCTAAAGAAGCCTGCCAATGGCTAAGATCTTAGGGGAAATCAGTAATTTTTTAACCTTTCATGACGTTTTGTTTTGGTTCTACTCCAAACGGGACCTGTTTCCATGCTTCCCCATTGCCTGGGCCGCGGAGGCTGGGCGGGTGTCTCATAGAAGATACGGTGTGATCATTCTCTGAGAAACTTGCGTACCGGTCACATTTTAATTGGTAAAAACAGCACGAAAGCAAAGATATTCATGGTCAGGAGAAGTGTTTGCGGTAATGAAGACGGTTTCCCAGCGCGAGGGAAGGGAGGACGACAGAAGCGCAGGACCGCCTGGAGGAGGGCGAGGACTGGAGATCGCATCCTCTCCAGGAGTGCGGTGGGTGAGCTGGAAGAGGCGGACAGCCAGAGGAGGCAGCTCGATAACTGAGAGGAGAGAGACCGGCTGAGGTGTGTGTACTTGTCAAGATCAGTGTGTGTGTGTGTGTGTGTGTGTGATTGTGTGTGTGTGTGTGTGTGTGTGTGTGTGTGAGAGAGAGGTGGTGAGGTACCGACAGTCGTCGAAAGGCTCAAAGGAGGAGGTAATGCCATCCAGAGTAAGAATCTGGTTAGATACCATATTTCTAAGCTTTTCAGGGCCGAGTACAATAACCTCAGTTTTATCTGAATTAAGAAGCAGAAAGTTAGCGGCCATCCAGGTCTTTATGTCTTTAAGACATTCCTGCAGTTTAACTCATTGGTGTGTGTTATCTGGCTTCATGGACAGATAGAGCTGGGTGTCATCTGCATAGCAGTGAAAATGTATGCTATGTCTTCTAATGATGCTGCCTAAGGGAAGCATGTATAATGTAAACAGAATTGGTCCTAGCACTGAACCCTGTGGAACTCCATAATTAACCTCAGTGTGTGAAGAGGACTCTCCATTTACATGCACAAACTGGAGTCTATTAGATAGATATGATACAAACCACTGCAGCGCAGTACCTGTAATACCTACAGCATGTTCTAATCGCTCTAATAGGATATTATGGTCGACAGTATCGAACGCTGCACTGAGGTCTAGCAGGACAAGCACAGAGATGAGTCCACTGTCAGAGGCCATAAGAAGATCATTTGTAACCTTCACTAAAGCTGTTTCTGTGCTGAGCTCTGAAACCTGACTGAAACTCTTCAAATAAACCTCTGCAGATGATCTGTTAGCTGTTTGACAACTACTCTTTCAAGGATGTTTGATATAAAGGAAGGTTGGAGATTGGCCTATAATTAGCTAAGACTTTCTCCAGGCTAGATGATGATCTTCTAAATTTGTGACACGCTGTTTCCTCTCCAGCTTACGAGTTACCTGCTTTAGGTATTTATAGGTGCTTGATAGGTGTTTGAGAATTATACCAGGGAGTGAAATACTTCTTCTGATTTGAGGCTTTATTTTTCACAGTGGGCAAAAATCTGCAGAATCAAACATGCAGCACTAGCCGCTGTGACTCAGGGCGCCAAAATAAGCTTTTAAAGTGAAAAACAGAAGCGGTCACTTCCCCTCTTGTTTGGATGCAGATGTTGGCTCGTTGCTCAGTGGTGAGCAAACTGGGTAGAGTCCCTCACAGGATGATCTCTGAGGGAAGCATGGTGACATTTTCCTGTAAAACCGCCCCTGACCTTATCTTTTCAGCCTCTCGACACGCCCCCCCCTCCACGGTCCTGTAGGCCGCCGTCATCCACACAACTGAGTCACAGAGCTCAGCTGGAAATGTCGCCGGCTGTGTTTCGAGTCCATCGTGTTCCCTCGTTAATAATAAACCAGGAAAGGGCAGCGTGTTCAGAGCTATGGCACTAATGATACACGGAGCACATGAACAGGAACGCAGTGGAAACGGGACGTCTGGGAGGGTCAGGAGAACAGCCGAGTCAGCCATGGCCTCACACCGTTGACTTCAGACTCAACTTCACCTCTAATACATCCATCCTTCCTTCAGCAGCTTCAGTATAGATGAATAAACACTACATCAGTAGTCACGTGTCACAGTCTAACCAATGACAGCAGTGCGTGGTAGAGAACGCCGTGTTCTACCTGCTGCTGGACTTAATAAAGTTTTTATTGTGTGGAGCTGCTTCAGTCGGACGTTTCAGGACATCCAGCAGGGTAGGATCAGGGTCAGAGGTCAGAGGTCAGCTTCAGCTCTTCAAGGGCTCGTGTTCATGTTAACCTTGGGTTGAGATCAGCTTGCGTCCTCCTGCAGGGCGGGGCAACGACAGCAGAAAGGCAGGACGCACGCCACCCGGAGACGCCGGGCTCAGACGTCTGTGTGTGTGTGTCTGTAGTGTATGCGCATGCTGCATGTGTGTGTGTCTGTGTGTGTGTGTCTGCGTGTCTGAATGTGTGTGTGTGTCTGCATGCTGCATGTGTGTGTCGGTGTGTCTGTGTTTATCTGCATGCGTGTGTGTGCGCGAGCGTGTGTTTCTGCGTGTCTGAATGTGTGTGTGTGTCTGTAGTGTATGCGCATGCTGCATGTGTGTGTGTCGGTGTGTCTGTGTTTATCTGCATGCGTGTGTGTGTGTGTGTCGGTGTGTCTGTGTTTATCTGCATGCGTGTGTGTGTGTGTCGGTGTGTCTGTGTTTATCTGCATGCGTGTGTGTGTGTGCGCGCTCAATGTTAATCCTGTGACAGCAAATCAGCATAAAACACACTGTGACTGAAAACCAAAAGACACACACACACACACGGCTGAGAACAACCCGGAGGAGATGGCGTTCATGGAGGGAGGAGCCACAAAGTATTCAT
The DNA here is from genome assembly GCF_018398535.1 of Haplochromis burtoni. Lineage (NCBI taxonomy): Eukaryota > Metazoa > Chordata > Actinopteri > Cichliformes > Cichlidae > Haplochromis > Haplochromis burtoni. The sequence continues at coordinate 548,343 of NW_024582671.1, forward strand.
GGTGTCATAGATTGAAATGCTGGAGCCCCGCCTCCTCCTGATCGTCACACAAACCATGATCAAAGTATCATTTTTGTTGACTCTGTGAGTAAAATCACAGGAGCGTTCATCTCACTGCTCCTCCGAGAGAGGAGCAAGGAGGGAGGAGACGGAAACAAAGTGTGAGCCTGAAACAAAAAGAGACTGAAAGCAGCAGAGCAGCAAAAACAGAGAGGAGGAGGAGCAGGAGGAGGAGCAGGGGGAGGAGCAAGGGGAGAGAGAGAGAGAGAGAGAGAGGGTTAATCCAGAGTGGAGGAGGAGGAGAGGTGGAGCTGGGAAAGCACCAGAAGCGACAGACGAAGCTCATATCTGAGCCGAGCGCAGTCAAGAGACGGAGGCAGCAGCGACTGACACACACACCTGCACACACACAGCAACATCTGTGAGGGAACAGCGAGGAGCGCGCTCAGTGCGGCCAGAGACAGCGCAGGGCAGCAGCAGAGCGGCGTGGTGGACGAGTGTGGAGCAGACGGGATGCCGACCTCACTGAGAGTCTGATCCCAGGATCAAACTGAGGCGCTCGGAGCTCGCCATCGTCACAGCAGCAGAGACTGAGTGCGGAAAGGAAACTCCCGGAGCGAGCAGAGCTGAAGAAGGACGCCCACGGAGCAGATATGGGATGAAAGGAGGAGACAGGAAGTGATTTCTGACTTTTCTGTGTGATAAATGGGACGACAGGGACAGGTGTTCTGACATCGCAGCACACCTGGATCACTGACAGAGGGAGTCTGTGCTGGGACGCCTCCACCTCACATAACCCATTTAGGCATCTCCTCTCCTGGCGTCTGCCGGGTTGGCAGGTGGACAACATTAACCGAGTTAGACCAAACAAACAGCCTGGAGGCACACTGAGCGCGCTCCACAGCCACGCTCTGAGAGGAGACGATGAGAGGCTCTGAGTGAAGGACGCGCACAGACTCGTACACTATGAGCAACAACAAGCTTCCTCCGCCTGCTCTGTTTACGTGTCGACCATGTTACGCCAAAATGAGATGAATCGCGGCGCACGAAGGATGTGAACAGCAAACTGAGGCTCTTTCAAAGTAAGGGACACACGCTGGTGGCATCATGTCGCACGTCGGTGATCACACGGAATTCCTGCAGGCTGTGGACTCTCCGACAGCGTGGCGGGCTGCTGTGCTGCTGTTGGTGTGCCTGCAGCTGCACCGGCCGAGCCCCGTACACGCTGCCGTCACCTCGTCTCGGGGCTCCTATCGGGCGGGCGGCTGCATTTGCGCCGCAGACATCTTCAGCTGCACCACCCTGACTCTGAGACACGTTCCCGGAGAAATGCCGGTTTCCACCGTCACCCTGGACCTCAGCCACAACCACATCACGCAGCTGGAGGACGGCGCCTTCCAAGGACTTCTTCAACTGGAGACGTTACGTTTGGCCCACAACCAGCTGACAGTGATCATGCCGGGAGCGTTCAGAAACTCGTCCGGAGCTCAGCTCCGAAACATGGACCTGTCATCCAATCATCTTTGTGTTCTGGAGGAGCATTACTTCCAGGAGCTGTCAGGGTTGGAGGAGCTGCTGCTGTTTAATAACCGGATCTCGCGGGTGGAGGGCAGACCTCTGGCTGGACTGACAAACTTGCGCAAGGCTTATCTGAGCCACAACCGCCTCACAGACTTCCCCTTCTTTTCCATTCAGAAGCACAGCCACCCCCACCTGTCATTGCTGGACCTGTCCTCAAACCGCCTGTCCAAACTGCCCCTGGAGGACATTTTGGCCCTGCCCCATTCGCTGCAGAAGGGGCTCTACCTGCACAACAACTCGCTGTGGTGCGAGTGCCCCATGTACAGCCTGTTCCGGTCCTGGGAGCAGCAGGAGTTTGAGTCGCTGCTTTTCTTCAGGCAGGAGCACGTCTGTCTGGTTTACGGGAACCCGAGAGGCACTGTGCGCTTCCTCCAGCATGGACGCTACCTGGAGAAGTGCAACCTGAGTGCCGTGACCCAGAAGAGGAGTGTTACTGTGACGGCGGGGAAAGCGCTGCTGCTGCACTGTGCCACCACTCTCTCCGGCCACGCCATCACTTTCCTCTGGGTGTCGCCAAGCTTGGAGTCGGTGCTGCCCCCGGGGAATAACGGGTCCTTAAAGATGTTCTCCAACGGCAGCCTGGAGATCATGGCGGCACGCGAGAAGGACACCGGGATCTACTGGTGTCTGGCGGAGGACCGGCAGCATCACCGCAACGACACATGGGAGGTCAACGTCACGGTGTTGGCGGATAGCAACGACCCCCAGGAGCCGTTCAACACGGGCTTCACCACCCTCCTGGGTTGCGTGGTGAGCCTGGTGCTGGTGCTCATGTACCTCTACCTGACGCCTTGCCGCTGCCCTCCCTGCCTGAAAGCCCCGCCCCCGGCCACGGCCACCCCAAGTCTGGGAAACGAGGCTGGGGCGGGCAGCGCCCAGTCCTCCATCCTCACCCCCACCCCGCCGGCCAGCACGGAGGGCCCGGGCCGCAAGGTCAGTACCAACAAGCATGTAGTGTTTCTGGAGCCAATCAGAGAGCAGCAAAATGGCAGGCTGAGGGCGGGGCCGGGACACCTGGGGCCAGGGTTACTGCTAGGGGCAGAGCAACAGCCACGGCACAGGGCGGGGGAGACAGACTCCATTATGTCTGTCTTCTCAGACACGCCCATCATGATGCCATAGCAACGCACCACCCCCACTCCCCTCTCACTCTCCCTCACCTCCTCCTCCACCTGAGCACAACTCCGGCATGGACCCACAGGCCACGGCGAGGCTTTCATCCAAAACATCCAAGTGCAATTTCACAGATTGATACTGTTAACCAAAACCCTCCAGAGCAGACGAGCCCGCCGCACCCAACCAGCGCACCGTGACGGGCCGCAGAGTTCAAACCAAAGATAGCATGACGGGGGGCGAGGACGGACTGCACCCGAGCGCACGGCTGTCCCTTTAAGCACGGCTTGTACCTTTAACAAACGTTTACGATGCCTTGTCTCGCTCAGAGGTGAGAGACCTTTTGTAGAGCCTTTCAGCTTCTTTCTGTTCGTAGAGCCAGTCGCACTGTAGCCCTGTCACCGCGTGACGCCACAGAAGAGCAGCTTTTAGCCAGTGAAAATAGAAACTGCCCCTCCTCCTCGTCTCCCTCCACTCTGGAGTTCAGTTACTGTCATCATCAGTCAGATCACGAATTATAGAGATGAATAAATAAAAACATCAGCTGGAATGATTCATTCAGGGGGCGGGGCCATTGTTGGAACTTTGTGAAACTTGTTTTGCCTCAATCATGTGATTACCGACAGGCCAATCAGCACAGACGTGTTTCTGTTATTGTCCTCACTGTATTCACTGCTCCTCCTCCTCCTGTGTGTCGTCCTCTCTGCATCTGTGTGTTAATAAACCCGAGTATCTGCACTGCCCAGCTCACTGCTGTTATTGTCTCTGACCAGCACTCAGCCTCTGCACAGTGTGAGTGTGTGTGTGTGCGCATTCAGATTTATATACAGAGATCTTTACTTCTATACACACACGTTTTCTTTTTAATAATTCCCTAATTTACATCCCATTTTCATCCTGTTATTTTACCACTGCACAGACAGAAAACACAGGTCTGAATAAACACAGAAATGAGCAGCTATTTGTATTATTATTGGGTGTTTTTGTTCAAGTAGTTTTTTCTTAATGTTTATAAAATTCTGGTCAGAAACCTTGAAAATCTCTTCATCGCGTGCAGAAATGATCATTTTACAGATAAACCCTGATCGTACAGGTGTGAGTGTGAGGGCCGTGAGAACAGCTGCGAGCATTTCATTCAGCAAAGTCATCTAAACGCTTCAGAGCGAGCGTGTGGGCGTGGTCAGAGTCGCTCTCATGTTTCACACGTGAAATCAGAGACGCCACAGACAGACACACTTTACTGCAGCTGCTTGTTAAACAACATCTCTGACCAAGTTTGGAGCGGCGTCTCCATCGCCATCATAATCACCAGCCAACGTGGTGCCTCCTCGGAAACACTCTCTGAAAGCTGGATCAGAGGGACAGCAGGACGGCCCGCCGGCGTGGGGTAAGACCGCCGCAGGACTGTGGATCAATATTTATCATGAGCCGTCAATATGTCACTACGAACCCCGAGGTCAGAGCCTCGCTGCCCCCACAGGAACACCTGCAGCACCTACTGTCATTAAAGAGTGAGTGTGTGTGTGTGTGTGTGTGTGTGTGTGTGTGTGTGTGTGTGTGTGTGTGTGTGAGTGAGTGAGTGAGTGAGTGAGTGAGTGAGTGAGTGAGTGAGTGAGTGAGTGAGTGAGTGTGTGTGTGTGTGTGTGTGTGTGTGAGTGAGAGAGAGTGAGAGAGAGTGAGTGAGTGAGAGTGAGTGAGTGAGTGTGAGTGAGTGTGTGTGTGAGTGTGTGTGTGTGTGAGTGAGAGAGAGAGAGAGTGTGAGAGAGAGAGTGTGTGTGTGTGTCTGTGTCTGTGAGTGAGTGTAGGGGGGGGGCTAAACTACAGATGAGCATCACGAGCTGACCTCAAGATCTGAGGATGGTCAGAGCGATCGACAACAGCTGATCATAAACGTGCTAACTAGCATTAGCATTGTTATTCCCAGTGTGCATGTAGGCGACAGCAGCGTGAGCTCTCTGTGGCGAGCAGAGGGGCCGATGGAAACTCGTAGTCACAGCAGGGAAGCTTCAGGTTACAGCTGGAGCTGCAGCTCCTTGGAACGAGTGTTATAGGACTGAGTGTCCTGGTGACACGATGCTCTCCAGGTCTCTGTACAGGACAACACTGGCCCTGTTTACATGATATCAAAGCCAGACTCTGCAGCACCAGCTAGCAGTCGCTGACCTTTCAGAGTAAGAGCGAGGAGGTTGGTATGGAAGCTTGTTCCCACCGCCATCTATAAGGTGAAACGCTCTGCCAATCAGAAAGCTCGGTGAAGTGAGATTGACGTAAACGCTGGAGAACTTAAAGCTGATTGTTTGTTTTTGCTAAAAACTGCGAGCGCCTTCTGCTTGCACGTAACCAGGAAATGATGTCGTTCATGCAGCTTCCTTATTGGCAGAGCTTCGAGTTATTGAGCTTCCACAGGTCGGCCCTTAGACTGACGCACACACAAAGAATCGCTCCAGAGTGGGATTGTGGGGAAGCTGCTTTATCCTTTATAATGTTAAACAGGCCTCCTGGAATTATTTGGTTGTTTTAGCTGTAAAAGCGTCATAAAATCAGCTGTGAGCTTTTGCCCCCGTCCTCAGGATTGCTGCGTCTGGTAGCTTCTTTCTCTACTGTGAGAGCGTAATCAGGATTAGTAACAGAAAAGGACTGAATTGAAATGTTACAGTTTTTACTCAAAGAGGCAGAAAGAGAGACTGTACATGATTACAAGACTTACAGTGTGAACAACAACAAGTATGTGACCTTTGACCCTGTGGTTTGTTTTTGGGCATCTCTTTTCTTCCCTGGTACACTTCCTCTCAGTCTGAAGCCAAAGGCCTACATCGCACTGCTGACACTCGTGCTCCTTTTATGCAACATTTTCCTGAGTGGATAATAAACCCAGCCTGCTCTGCCTGCATGTCCTGCAAGCCTCAAATACACCTGCTTTACAGGTGCTGGAAGAGGGCGGGGCAGTGTTTGTCATACATGAAATAAACATGGCATAAAACAATGTTCTATGAAACCCTGTTATCAGGGCTTACATCCAGCAACTCTTATTTTTATATAAAACACTAAAAACAGCAAAAATAAAATCATTGTAAGAAAGAAAAACGATGTCTGACAAAGCGTCAGTTTTCTGTGCGCCTTCGTCTCTCTCAACCTTCGTCTTCGGGCCGCTGTGACGCAGTGCTTGGGATTACCCGAATGACTCTAATATCAGCGGAAAGCATGGCGTCGCTGCTTTCAGGAACCGTTGGGATTTTTAAGATGCGCAAATCATTCAAGAGTTACGGTACTTTAAAGAAACGTTGGAAAAACCTGTCGCCGGCGACGGGATGGGGGCTGAAGGCTTATCCAATCAGCAGACAGCTTTCCTTGGGTGACGCGGTCGACCTGCAGCTCCTCGTTGAGAATCATTCTCCTAATGTTTCCTCTGGGCGGCGCTGTGACGCTGATCGCAGCGCCGAGATCTGTGTATCGAGCGAGGACAGTCATGAACTCTTCAAGAGACCGCGACCTCTGACCTCAAGCTCTTGATATTCAAACAGATTTTTGGTAGAGCCACCTCTGAGGCATCGGCTCGTTCTCAGTTATGTTCACAGGGTGTGCACGGCCGCCTGGCTGAACAAGCAGCGACAGAGTCAGCCTTTCCTGTCACACTCTTTACATGATCCCCTTTATACTTCACAAGGTGTGCTGTGCCCCACCCCCACACACACACACACACACACACACACACACACACCATTTCCTTCACGCTGTTTTCAAATCAACACAATAGGAAACGAGCTGAAGCTGCTGATTGCTCTGCACGTCCTTCAGGGAGCGCAGAAAAGGCCGTTTGGCTGCAGCCAATCAGCTCACACCTCACCAGCACCACAGGCAAGTCAGGTGGAGGGGGGCGGATGGCACCCTTCAAATCCTGCAGGAAGTTTTCACACTTCATTAAGAAGCTCGACACATTCGAGCGGAACCACACAGACGGGCTCCGATTCATCCCATCACACACACGAGATCACCGCCGTGCATCCTCCCACAGGCCGCAGACGCCAGCCGCAGGCGGAACCACAACCCCAAACGAGCAGCTCGGACCGCCGGGATCAGCCGAGCCTCAGGATTGTTTTGTGGAGTAAGTTAAGATCGTTTCCTTCCAAAGCGCCGTTTTCACGTCTCACCAGAGGTGGCGTTAACTACCGTTTGACGAATTGGTCCAATCACAGCTCATCATTACCGGGCAGCGCTGCAGGCTCTGAGCTGGGGTTTGTGAGATACACGCAGGCCGAGAAAGAGCCGGCGGGACTGAAACGAGCCAATCACAGCGCTCCAATCAGCTGATGATGAGCAGCGGAGTGCTCATCAGAAGGTTAGATTGGCTGCTGTGCATCTCCTGCCCACTCAGGGGTTAACGTAAGTGGGAGCAGCAGTGATGTGGCGCTCTTATGTAACACTGAAGGCAGAGCAGCCATCAAATATTCAGCAGGTCTTCCCTCGCGCTCAGTGAGGCGGCGGCGCCCCGAGCAGCTCGCTGGATCAGCACGACACACCAAAACTCTGCGAGCAGACTCAGGACCAAACATCCTGCTGCTGCCCGCGCTCGTTGTTAGCAGCACCTTCACAGCCTAACGTCCCGATCTGCTGCGACTTCCTGGGATATCGCCGAGTTTGTTTGAGCTGCGTTTACGTCGGGGAACGAGGAGTTACACTGAAGTTCAGGCTGCCTTTGTGACAGCAGGGCAGAGCTTACACAACACAAGCTCCACCCACCTCCGTAAGGGACAGCCAATCAGAAGAAAGTCAGTCTAAAAGAGGGGGGGGCTAAATCAGCGAATAATCAGACAAAGAAGGATTATTATGAGCAGTGAATCATGTGCAGATGCCAGAAAGCAGCGGGCAACGCGAGGCTGTGATCTGAAAACCTCCCTGAGCCTGGTGTGGCTGGAGGTTTCTTCCTGTTAAAAGGAGTTTTTCGTTCCCACTGTCACCGTGTTGCTCATAGGGCGTGGTCTGATTGTTGGGGCTCGTTTGTTGTTTCAGCAGTTTTCCACATCCTGGATACAAATGCAAACACGTCCTCGTTTGCTGAGAGAGGAAAGCTGAGCGGTAACGGTGTGGTACAGGTTGAAGCACCTGGAGGTGACTGTTGATGTGGTGCCTTTTAAATAAAGCTGTACTGAATTACTGCCTCACGCTGAGACTGGACTCGTCGGTGAGCTGAAGCTCTGAGCTTGAAATTAGCTGCAGCAAAACAGGAAGTGCTACACGTCCCTATTTTAAATGCTCAGCCTCATGAACAGGAGGATATTCTTGTTGTGTCAGACACGAATCTGCTCCCAGCTAACGGCCGTGGATGAGTCCAGCTGACAGGAGACAGTCGGCCTCCTTCACTCCATCATTACAAGATTCCAGTTTCCTCACTTTAACAAACAGCAGCTCTGATTTGTCGTCTTAGCGAGACGCCTCACTGATGTTTCGCTCTGCAGCGCCACCTACTGACAACAGGAAGTCAGCCTAAAGCGATGAGTGTTCCCTGAATGAAGCAGTGCTCTGTGTTTCCTGTGAGCAACACACAAGAGTGCAGGCATGACGATATCTACACGACAGTAGGGTAACCTCAGTCAGCCATCTGGAACGAGCTCCCACCTGAGGCTCCTCCTCCTGAGTCTCTCCTAAAACATCTGCCATGAAAAATTGATGAAGGCAGAGTGAACCAAAGCCCCGTGGAAGAATCCAGCTCTGCAGCTGACCTGCCTGAACCTCATCAATCATTCATGGATCCAGATGTTTCACTTGAGTTTCTGATCACTTTATCAATCAGCTCCGTCCTCAGGTCTCCGCCCGTGCGTCAGTGTTCCCGGCTGGTGCAGGTACACTAACAGCAGCGCACCTGGGGCTCATTACAGCAGCTCTGTACTGCTCATCTGTCTGAGTCACAAACGACTGATTTATTAGAGGAAATCCAGTCCTGTGGCTGCTGTTCAGCTGCTTTCCCAACAAGGCAGCTGACCGGCGGTCTGATGGACTAACGCCACCATGTTGGAGCAGCCGGGGCAGACTCCCTGCAGAGGCTGTGTTTACTGTTCACACTGCCTTAATTACACAAGATGTGATTTCTTTAAATGTGCAGGCGAGCCCTCAGAGTCCACGAGAGCCTCAGAGCAGAAACAACACAAAAGTGGAAAAACATTCGAGCCGAGTTCATCAGATGAATAACCCGTCTGGCAGGCTGATGATCACAGATATTCATCAATAATCAGGAGATGAACCGTGATCTGAACATGGCTGAGCTTCCAAACATGCGAGTCCTGTTTCTGCTCTTCAGATCAGATTACAGGCCCCCGGGCGAGCAAACGACCCCCCGAGCTCCTTCATTCAGAGCTGCTACCAAACCCCGCCTCCTCATCAGCGCCGTGAGGCACGGATAATCACGGACGGCATCAGCTCAGCGGAGCGCCTGACACGTCAGGATGTAAAGTGAGAGAAATGCTTAAAAGGTGCCGGTCGCATGTGTTAATAAAACTAATCCAATGGTGGATCCAGTTCATTTCCTGGAGACAGAGTCCGAGCCTCACGGGCAGCATCGAAGCAGACCCCTCCTCCTGGATGTCATGTGACGCCTGTAGTTTTTACAGACCCATCCCCTCCCCCCCTCACAGGATTATGTTGCCTCCTTCTTACATCACACATCAGATCCAAACATCCGGGACACGGCTCAGGAAACAAAGACCGGAGCGCTTTTAAGGCACAGACAAACCCCACGAAGATGGAGCAGCTCGTTACCAGTCAGCGCGAGGCCGGACCAGTTTAACCAGCAGAGGACCAAGTTCCCTCTAATGTTTCATGTGTCTGAGCACACAAACTCCCTGAGCGTCCCTTGGACCACTGTGAGCGACAGCAGACGTGTGCACTGTGGTCACGCCAGCATCCAAGTTACATGTTTATTAAAATAATCAAATTACAGCATTTATGTTAGACGACTTTTCATTAACTGCTTTAGCCCACTACAATGAAAACCTTGTTCATGACCTGTGCAGCATGTTAACACTATTGGAAGCAAAAATAACGTGAAAACAATTTCTTTTTTAATTTATTATTATAAGCTCTGACTGTATTGTGAGTCTGTGGTCTGGGAGAGAGTCTGTAACTCTGTCTGCAAATACAGTAAATAATGACCAATGTTGGGTAATTAATTATATAGTTACTTCTTCAAAAAAGTAACTGAGTTATGCAAAAACAAAGTTTTTGCAGCTGTTTACCTAAAAATGCAGCCAAGGTGTTTTTAAACAAACATTTCAAACTATTTACAGAACAATCAGCTGTTCTGCATCAAATCTGATGCCACACAAATTATTTGTGCCGCTCCAAAAATAATTTCTGTCCACTATGAGATGAAGGAGAACATCAGCCTGATACCTGCAGGCCTGACAGCAGCAGATGTGTCACTGCTGTAACACCTGTAACACTCAGCAGGCGCCTCATTGTTCTGACACACAAAACACTACTGATCACTCACACAACTACACACTAACTCACACGACTACCAGACTACACGCTACTACACGACACACCCGACTACACGCCGACACTACAACGCAACCAACGACACGTAACGACACGCCAACGACACACCAACGACACGCCAACGACACGAACACGCAACTACACGCCAACCCAACTACACGCCAAGACTACGCAGACACGCCAACGACACGCAACCACGACTACAAGCAACTACACGCCAACTACACGATCTAACTACACGCCAACGACACGCAACTACACGCACGACACCCAACGACACGCAACACAACGCACTACACCAACGTCAAAACCCACACGACAACCAACGACACGCCAACGACACGCCAACACACGACACATCCCAACTACACGCAACACACCCAACGACACGCCAACGACACGCCAACGACACACCAACGACACGCCAACGACACGCCAACGACACGCCAACTACACGCCAACTACACGCCAACTACACGTTAACGACACGCCAACGACACGCCAACGACACGCCAACGACACGCCAACGACACGCCAACTACACGCCAACTACACGTTAACTACACGTTAACTACACACCAACGACACACCAACGACACACCAACTACACAAGATTTGTGCTAAACGTCACAAATCTCTCACATCTCAAACACGCCGTCACTCCTAAAACTTCCCCCTTCCTAAATAACTAAATGCCATGTTGCCATATCATTTTTTGATTGGTCCACATGGTACATTTTTCCACCAATAGGAAAGGGCAGGGTTTGGTTTTGTTTTGCTCACAGGCTTTGGAGCGTTTTCCTTATAAACGTCAACCACGTTGATTAGCTGCGTATATACGAATGTGAATCGCGTGATTGGCTGGACTGTGGGATGAGGCGACATCGTTCTGATCCCGTACGGGAGCAGCCAGTCACTGACTAACACTGCAAAACAGAATTGATTAGTTTTATTTTATTTTAATTCAGCTTAGTTTTGTTTTTTTTGTGGGCACAGACGTGCCAGCAGTGCGCAATCGTGCACGCGCGCAGCTTAGAGGGAACATTGCAGAGGATATAGACCAGAGGTATGAAGATGAGCTTCTGTTTAGTTCATGTGTCGGAGGAAAGGCTTTTCTTCCTGGCTTGATGAGAGCACATGGAGCCTCTTTCAAAGTGTGCCGTCACAGTCAGGATCACCGAGCACGTCTGCAGGTCGGCTGTTATCACGCTGGACTACAGCGCTGATCAAAGGTTCTCCTCACTCTACGATGCACCAGTGTTTGTCTGCACATAACAGCGTTTAAACGGTTCCTGCAGGCTCTTTGTTCGCCCGTCACACACATGCTTCACTTGTTTCCATGTTTTTATTCAATCTGTGTAAAATCCCAAAGAAAACACAGTGTAACATCAAATTGTATTTTTGCTCCAACGAGGTGATTCCAAACTCTACGGCAGGTAAACTGGATCAGAAAGACCCGACACAGGACCTGAGAGACGATCTGGACCTTCAGCTGATCATCTGCTGCTCACTGAAGTCTCATCAGAGACGATCAGTGAAGGATGGCTGTCAGGAAGACGTTCTTAACGAGGGGACACGGGAGGGAAGGCAGAGATCTGAAAATGACACGAGAACTGGACAATGGATCCACATCACGGTCAGTGTGTACGAGGAGGTCAGGAGGAGCCACGGTGGAGGCTCTGTCATGGTTTCAGTGCTGTTGGAGACCTTTGATAAACTGATGAACTATCAGAGTCTGATCCACCAGCCAGGAACATCTTGTTTCAGCATGACAAAGATCCAAACACACAGTCAGTGCATCAAAGCACACGTGGATAGAAACACACAGAGCTCCACATCACTGAAGCAGTGTGGGATCATCCTGACAGAACAGCATGAGAGTCCTTCAGGGAGCCTGAAGAACAGTTCCTGAAGACCCCCAGAGACCCCGCCAGAGCCCCCCCCAGAGAGCCGCTCAGAGAGCCCCCCAGAGCCTCCCAAGAGATCCCCCAGAGAGCCGCTCAAAGCCCCCCCCAGAGAGCCGAACTCTGTCTTTGCCTAACATTCTGCATTTGCTTGTGTCTGCAATAAACGACTGCACGTATTTCCCACAGGCTTGTAAAAATAAGAAGTGAAGGGCGGTTTGAGTCAAAACCCTGTAGGCGTGGCTGTTCAGGCTCAGGTGTGTGCGCTCTGTGGGTGAACTGTTCAGGCCCTGTGTGATAACCTTAAAGTGATAAAATGTCTCCTCTTTTCGTCCTCAGATCTTCTCGTCTGTCGGGGCCACGCGGCCTCCTTCCAGCCTCATTTCCACGCTGACACGTGACCACGGGAAGGACAAGAAGCACGCTTCAGAGCAACGACACGCACGTACTCGCAGATGCACCGACGAGCGACTCATCTGAGGGTCTTGAACACCGTGTTTAGATGTTTAAGAACTACAAGCACGTTTTCACATCATCGTTCACGTCAGCTGACGCAGAAAAAAGCCGATGCTGTCATCCTGGTTCTTCCATTTAGGTCGGACCTCTGTGTCGTGTCACCAGCATGCTTTCAAAAACACAAGAAACTGCTTTATTGGTCACGTACACAATCACACAGAGATGACGACACATGCAGTGAAATGTGTCGTGACCGAGCCGCGGACGGGCTGCAGACGTAGCCGTGCCATTCCAGGCTTGGTGTTTGGCATGGGGGCCGAGCCAGGACCCTTACTGGATACTGGGAGGGAATCAAACTTGCTCCAAAGGTGTGTGGTCTTAACACTACACTATCCAACACAGACGAATCACAGCCTCAAAGCAGTGCATGCTGGGAAGTGAATGCTCACCGTAAAGTATTCACAGCTCTGAGAGTCACACTAAAGATGAACAGGCACGCTCGGTGTGACAGAACTGCCACGAAACTAAATGCTGATAACTGGGCTCTTCCTGTTAAAGGGGAGTTTTTCCTTCCCACTGTTGCCAAAGCGCTTGCTCCATGGGGGCGTGGTCTGATTGTTGGGGTTTCTCTGTTTATCGTAGGTCTTCACCTTACAGTACGAAGCGCTTTAGGCGACTGATCTGGGGCTCGTGAGCGTGAGCAGCATGGAGGGTTTTTACATTCGTTGTTTCACATGTTGTTTGCAAATATAAACACGTCTTTGTTTGCTGGAGAAATTAAAGCCTGACCTCACCATGTCTGTGATGGCGGTTCCCCGGAGAGCGCCGCACGTGATGTTCAGTAAAACGTGACAATAAAGTCTGTGTGTGCCGTGTGTTTATTAAAGACGTTCAGCTGCTGTTTGAGTCTCTGATCGTGCTGCTTTCAGTTTCACGCTCTGAGCATGCTCTGTTTAAGACGTCATCATCATCAGATGACTCCCCGCAGCGTTCTCCGGAACAGCCGGCGTCGCCACTCTGCACTGCTACAATGACGCGCCTGCACGCCCGTGTCACGAGGTGTACGCTACGCTTTGTTCACACAGCATCAACAGGACAAGTTCAGCCCTTCGGATGGAGGTCAGGTTTACGGAGGCGTGCAGGTCTGAGAGCAGCGTGGAGATGAACGGCAGCGATGCTGGCGTGTGGCGGTGAACTGCCCGAATGTGAGCGCGAACACTTGCTCGCCACAACTGTAAGTACAGCTGGGCGTGACGTGATATTCACTTTACTAGGAACCCCAGAAACCAAAGCTTCAGTGAAACGCTTTCACTCGACCCTGAGAGAAGAGACATTGATGACCATCAGATCCAGGCTGCACTCGCTCCGTTTCACAGGAAACACGATTCACCATAAAAACCTGGGCTGATCGGCCCCAGTGCACAAACTGGGGGGTCGTCAGAAACCAGGCCGGTGCACACGCTAGCATTAGCCATCTGTTATCATTAACGTAGCAATGTTGATGAATTGGAGCTCAGCGGGAGATCGAGCCGTGACAGAGCAGATTACGGACGCGTGGACCAGGAGGGGAGTGGAGGACCAATCGGACGGTTTCAGGCCTGAAGAGCTGAGGACCAAAGAGCTGCACGCTTCCTGCTTCATGTGTTTCTGGCTGCGTTGGAGCAGCTGTGAGGTCAGTTTTAGCTAACGGCTAACTCACAGCACACGTTACCATAACGCTCTCAGCAATAACGAAATGGTTTCCATGTGTTTGCCGTCGTCGTGCCGTTTGCCGTCGTCGTGCCGTTTGCCGTCGTCGTGCCGTTTGCCGTCGTCGTGCCGTTTGCCGTACCCTTTGGTCTAAAATACATTTCACCTTCAAATCTGTGAAGAGCTTTTATTCATTTCAGTCTTAAGCTCTTATTTTGTTTACTCTTAACTTCTAATTGGAAAAGAACACGTTCATCTTCTTCATCATTACTTTTGGGGTCAAAGTCTTCCCCGTGGTATCGAGTCACGCCGTCGCCTCAAAGCTGACCCAGCTGCTCAGCCTGTTTTTAGCGAGCAGCGCAAATCTCTGCAGGCTGGAAAAAAGAAGCTCCATCCCAGAGCGCGGTGCAGGCCTCTCAGGCTCCACAGCTGCTAAGCTAATTAGCCTCGGTCTCAATCTAATCTGCAGGAGGCTGCAAGCTGCTGCTGATCCCTCTCAGCCAGAGCTAATGGACAACAATTAGCACCACTGATTTTCTGCACAATGGAGCACGGAGGGGGGGCTGTTAATAGCTCTGATGTGAACACAGGGTGGGGGGAGTGTGTGTGTGGGCAGTGATGAGGCTCACAGTCCACACAAGTCGAGCACGATCAATCACAGCAGCAGCAGCAGCAGCTGCCTTTATGGAGATCCTGTGTGTGTGTGTGTGTGTGTGTGTGGGGGGGGGGGGGGGGGGGGGGGGCGGCGCGGCTTTCAGGCGACGGCAAGAAGAACAACATCATTAAACAAATGAAAACCAGGGAGCTTTGAATTAAATCTCAATCACAGAAAATGCGGTACTCCGACCTAAAACTTCACTGCTATTAAAGTAAAATGTTATCTGAGCTGATAGGTTTGTAGCTTGAACCTATTCGCTGGAACGTTGAAGACAATATAATTACACAGCAAGCAAGACACGAAGTAGGCAAAGTTCTTCATGTTTCTCGTGCACGGGAGAGAACCGGACAAACGCCGTTCCTTCGCTTGACCCCAGTTGCTCTCGTCTGTTCCCCCGTAACACTGCTCTTTTATTGAGGTTACATGAATATGCATAGGGTCATTAACATATGACGTCTACATACACACAAAGAGTACCGTGTGTGTGTGTGTGTGTGTTACTGCTGATCAAAGGGTCCTATAACATAAAAGCAAACATCCTTGGTCAGGAAGAGGGTAGTCTCACCCTAGATGAGGTGAGGTGAGGAAGTCCAGCAGTTAAAGCACTTAGACTAGAACAGACGTAGCTACGTTAATCCTACCATAAAACAATAAGACAAGGTACGACCTCTCTCATGCTCCCAGAGTGCTCTCTAATGCACACAAAGTTTGCAGACTATCAAGGATCAAACCTCTACCAATCTACAACTAATATAAAACTCTAAGCATATATAAGTAGATATTTCTAAGCAGAAATGGCAATCAGCAATACAAAACCTAACAGTGCGGACCCTGCAGACAAACCCCAACAATCAGATGACATGTGAGCACACGCTTGGTGACAGTGGAAAGGAAAAACTCTTTTATCAGGAAGAAACCTCCGGCAGAGCCAGGCCCCCAACAGGGAGCCAATGAGGAGAAGCCAGCATGGTGGAAGTCCGAGCTCTCGCTGCAAACATCTCCAGATGTCTCCCATGTAACAAAACATGTCACAGCACGCTGCACCTCTGTTCTGGGCCCGGGGCCACATGTTTGACACATCTGTGCTGGGACGAGGACCCTGCATTAATGGACGGAAGCATCGATGGGATGTGGCGTGTTAGCTGCTCGAGCGCACACAGCCACCATTAGAATGCGGACGCTGTGATGGGAGCAGCGAGGTGAAGGACAGGCCTTCATGGGCTCAGGGCCGAGTGAAGCAGAGGCTCAGCAGCTGAAGCCTTCTTTGCTTTAACGAGTCAGCGACTGGCACTCTTCCAGCTCCACTCAGAGCATCGCTAAAAACGGGACAGTTCCTAATGCGTCTCTGTGTTTAACGGCTGTAAGCTCAGCTGTTTCTTCCTGCTCTGACGTCCAGAGAGGTGTGTTTTATTGTGGAAAGTAAAAGTCAGTGATGGTTCATGTCATAAATCAGGACACACTGCTCACACACCTGTGACGGCATCGATGCTCCTCACAGATGGAGCAGGAGGAGGCGACATTAACCAGCTGATGAACCTCCAGCTGTGTGACCACAGGACAGCGACGCCTGACCCGGCGTCCTGAGTCAGGACCGGACCGATCCAAATATCGGATCGATGTCTTCTTAATGAGAGCTCCTCTGCACCGCACTTCCTCTCAGACTCGCTCTTATTACATTTCATTCAAAGTGACAGGGGAGGGGCCTGTCCAGGCTTTAAACAGGCTGAGGACATCCCCCGTTTCCCTCCACCTCGCCAGGCAGGAGCCGGCCCCGCCCCCTGCAGACAACGCTAATGCCTTTATTCGTTTCTCAGAGTCCATTAACGGGCACTAAGCCTTCCTGCGGTCTCCATCACTGCACGCTCCCAACACTCTGCAAACCTCATCCATCTCCAACCACTTATCAAAGTTACAGTCACGACTCCACCTGGAGACGCTCCGTCCGAGGGAGCTTACAGGAAGCGGGGTTCACGCCGACCTCGTCTCTGCTT
Organism: Haplochromis burtoni; assembly: GCF_018398535.1. NCBI lineage: Eukaryota > Metazoa > Chordata > Actinopteri > Cichliformes > Cichlidae > Haplochromis > Haplochromis burtoni. Next base: position 565,226 of record NW_024582671.1, read on the forward strand.
TACCTTGACCTAAAAACACAGATGCAGACGCGTCTGCAGTACTGCGCCCTGAGCAGCGCCTGCAGGTGCAGCGCGCCTGTCAGAGCGCTGAGCAGCAGCGTGTCATGAGAGCAGGAACTCAGGGCCAAACAGACACAAATAACTCAGCGCGCTGCGGCGGCGCCGAGAGGAAGATGATAATTCCTGTTAAAAACACGGCGTTACCTTTGATGTGAAAACAACACAAAGTGAAGTGTTACATAAAGATGGGGGAGGTGACAGAAAGAGGGCGGCGTGCAAATGAAGAGGGAAGACAGGAAGTAAGTTCACGGCTGATTCGAGCTCAGCGAGCGTCTGAGCGGCACTTCAAACGAGTGTGACCTGGATTCATTCATCAGACCTCAAAAACGCCAAAACTTCACAGATCACACCTCTGACTCCCACAGCCGCACGCCAGGAAAACAGGAAGTCCCGCCTTTCAGCGTCGGCTCGCCTTAGACTGCACGCTCAGCGGTGAGCTTCCTGCTTGCAACCCGCCACCGTCACTTTGACCTGCAGTTCATCAGGAAAACGCTGACACATCAGAACAGCCCCGATAACGGCGCCACAGACTCCCCGCCAGCACCTGCCAATCAAAACCAAGCACACCCAGTGATTGGACACTGTGCTGAGAGGCGGGGCCAGGTGCTCAGAGTGAGGAGGGTTTCCTGGATTCACACTAAGCTTCTTATTTCAGCCGCGGCGTCACGGAGGCGTGCTGAGCGTTGGAGGTCATTTGGATGTGTCCCCCTGCACACCTGAGCGTCACGCTTACAGGCTGCCTCGCTCGCCCCACCGTGAACTGTAAACAACTCATTTTTGTGACGCCCCGCTCTGTTCAAGCAGCAGACGGCAGGTGGGCGGGGTTGAACAAACAGCTGCGCGGTCACGCTCGGGTGGAGCTTCCTGGGCAGCAGAGCAGACGTCTCACGGCAGGTAAGCCCGACTCCATCCGTCCTCCATAAACAGCAGAGTGACGACAACCTCGCGTTATGAGTTTGTTCCAAACTGAGCTCGGAGAAGCAGTTTACCTGCTCAAACACCTGAGGAGACCGACACACCTGAGCCTTCATGAGTTAAACCTGAGCTTTAGCTTCAGTGGGAGGAGCTCTGCTTACTGAAGTAATATGATGAAAACCACGTGGACGTCACACCTGCATCACCAGCGCCGCCTGGTTTCTCTGATGACATCAGCAGTCAGTCAGGAGATGATTGGGGACATTTACCGATCACTATTATCGATCACTGACTGTGACCCCGAGCCACGTATGGATTAGTCAGCAGGTCAGAGGTCAGGAGGCCTGAGCATCATGTGACTGCTATCAAGCTCACATTAGAACACAGTGTTTCACACACAGGATCCAACACCAAGCAGTTACTCACATACAGGGCTCTTAATTTGAAAAGTCAGTGGTGCACACACACGCAGAAGCAGCCGTGGCCCGAGCCCCCGGGCTGACCCTGACCAGCAGAGCCAGAACCAGAGAGGAGGTCTTACCCCTGCCGGTCTCCGTCCACCAGGATCCGAACCAGGATGCCGGTAACAGCCACCAGGATGGGGTAGTGGTCCACGCTCTCCAGCCCTGCAGGAGGAACAGAGTTCATCAGAGTGGCACGACTGCGAATCCGACCGGATGATGGACGCTGAGGGGGCGTGTCTCTCATTGTTATTACCATAACCCTAATATCAGTGATCCTGGCCTGTGATGCGTTGAGCTCCCTCCTTTCACAGAGCGTGACATCACGTGTTCTCACTAACACGCTCCATGTTTTTAGTTGTTGCCGTCTGTCATTCACACTCTTTAAACCTTTAAACCTCGTGCTCCTCGCACGTCCTGGTCGGACGGAGTTCAGGCGGAGCTCTGGATCACATCTGCGTGCATGAAAGCAGCACGCAGGTGTGATCAGGCCTGCAGGTGTTTGATGGATCAGGTCACTGTCATCATATTTCAGAGCGTCTAAAGCAGAGACGGGCTGCTGATCAGTATTACTTGGATCCTGCCATCAGAGCCGGCCCACACACCTGATTGGAGGCCTCGGCGAGGCACGCCCACACCTGCAATTAAATTATCCCAGAAATAACCTGGAAAGGTGTCATTATCATTATCAGGTGGTAATAAGAAGGCTGCTGCCAGTCGGCTCAAACTATAAATCATCAGCGCTGCGACAGACGGGTGACCTGTGCAGGTGTACCCTGCATCCCACCCCCACAACACACACACACACACACACACACACACACACACACACAGTTAAAGGAGGCGATGACCTCCCTATAAACACGGTGGCTGTGTGGGCGGAGCGAGTGAGGATGTTGCTGAGGTCCAATCAGCTCACAGCAGTGATGATAACAGGAGTGAAATAATCAGCTGGGCTAAAGCAGAGTTAAACGTTTATTTGGGAAAAGGTGAGGTCACAGCATGCCGCTCCTGCTATGGCACAGCGACGTTTCCATCAGGAGGAGCGTGAGGGCCTCCCGCTGAGCGCCATCAATGAATCACACGAACTCACAGCGAGCCAACAGCTGGAAGAACCAATTAAAGAGGCAGGAAACCACACGTGGTTATTGTCCTCCTGCTGATGGACGCTCACGCTTCTGCTGAAGGTAAAAACCTATTTCTGTCAGGAAGCAGGATGTAGACAATCATGCATGGATGGACTTTCAAAACTGTTTATTTTCTTCCTTGTTGGTGGCAACGTTTGACATTTTTAAAGATCAGTGGAAATTTCAGCATAAAATAATTCTTTATGGTCATTTTGGGCATGTCTGACCCCCTCTGATGACCGACTCCACTCAGGCTAGCATCAGGCTTTATAAGATAGCTGGTGTTAGCCAACAATGGAGAGGAAGAAAGCTTCAAACAAGAAGCAGAGGCCGAAAACCAGGAAGTGGAGAACCTGTACATTTGACTTCAGAGTGTCTCTGTGTCTGTCTGTCTGTCTGTCTGTCTGTCTGTGTGTGTGTGTCTGTGTGTGTCTGTCTGTCTGTCTGTGTGTGTGTGTCTGTGTGTGTCTGTGTGTGTGTGTCTGTGTGTGTGTCTGTGTACCTGGCAGTCTGAGGTTGACGACTCGGTCAAACAGGTTCTTCTCTGCTGTCACTCGGTTCAGCACCTGGTTCAGCAGCTGCACGTGAACAAAAACATGAGTGAGGCTCCGCCCGCTGTGATGTCACAGGAAATATGACATCACGGTCACTCCTCTCAGTAGCCACTCAGAAATGTGTGCTGATGTGGGCGGGTTTATCAGTGCGTGGCGGCGTTTGAGTTCACATAAACCTGAGTCCATGGTTAATTCTGCTGTCGGCTGATTGGCTGCCGACTCATCGTTAAATATTCTAAGCTGGCTGGTTTTTGGGTCATGTGACCGGGGCGCCGTAGAAGGCCGGGATGGGGGGGCAGGTGACATCATCTCCATCTCCTCCTGAGGAAATTTCTCCTGGCGTTGTGGGCGGGGCTGGAGCTGAACTGAAGCTTTTTTAATATTCGTGTCTGCTTCCTGTTCTGGAGCTCCAATAAGGAGCAGCAGCTGTGATCACATGACAGCGCTCTGCAGTCCGACGCCGCTCACATTTATCTCTCTGCTGGCTGTTCTCGTGCTGCTCTGATGATAAGCAGCCAATTAATTCAGTCTGACTAACAGACCGAAGGCTGTAGTTGTTTTAATTCACGATTCGCTGAAGTCGCCGCACAGACCGTCTGTGACATCACACGTTTTTGTTTGAACCCAATAAAAACTGTTTTATCATCGACTGTGCAAGAAAAGATCAAAATCACATTACCTGGTCTGAAACCGGCCAATAACGAGCTCCGACTGTGTCGCAGTGAAACTAAACCCGGCAGCGCCTCACCTGAGCGAGCCGTCTGAGCAGCAGCTCCGCGGAGGGGCGGGACCAGTCCAGGAAGATCTCAGGCACCAGAGTGACGGTCATCTCGAGCACCCGCAGCAGGCTGACCGACAGGTCGAAGCAGGTCGCACACACCTGCAGGTGACACCGCTAATCAGAAGCTGCAGGTTAACCTGTGGGCGGTGACCACACCTGTCACACCTGAGCCGCGTTACCTGAGCGAACCCGGCTGAGTGACTCAGATTACCTTCAGCTGACGAGTGTCCACAAAGTTCCTCTCTGGACGCTCCGCGGCCTGCTGGATCTGTGAAGACACAACCAATCAAAAAAAAGCACCTGTCGCAGCTGTTTCTGCCCCGCCCCGTTAAGTACCCTCCTCCTTTCTGATTGGCTGCCCCCAACTAACAGAATGTTTGAGCAGCATGTGGATGGAGCTGTCCCTCTATGACTTCATGCAGATCCAGAGGGGGCGTGGGATCACAGGCGTCGCTGTGCACGCACTGAGGCAGCTTTGAAGGTGCCGGGCTTTCTGCCTGAACCTCTGCAGGCGTGAAATCGAGGAGCCGCGTCGAGCTTCGTGTTCGCCAGTTTGAACCGAAGCAGCAGACGAGGAGGTGGACAGCGAGGAACGGAAACATGAGCCTAATCTCTGAAACGCTGCGAGCGCTGGCCTGGCTGAAAATACCCCGGCGCCCCGCAGGAATACGATCAATTACAGCGCTGAGTGGATGATTCGCTGCAGGATTTCCAGAAAAGCCCGAATAATCTTATTAAAGGGAAACAAAGCTCAGAGCTAAAGCTGACACTCCTCAGGCTGGGCTCGCTCTCGTGTTTCACTCAGAGGTCAAACACGCTGCGAACACATCCTCAACCTTCAGTTCACAGCAAAGCACGACGAGCAGGAAGTGAGGTCGGCCCGGCCTCAGCTGTGAGTGCACCTGCGAGGTCACAGTGGGCACATCTGTCAGGTGATGTCGTGTCAGCACGAAAACTAGGAACCTCTTCCTAAACCTGCGCTCTGTGTAACATCCAGCAGGGGGCGACTGCACTGGTTTTATAAAGAAGTCTGTGAGAACAGGTCCTGCTCGTCGCCCGAGGACGCGGGGCCACGTTTGGATGGATCTGACCTTAGATCAGTTTTAGAGGAGCTTTCAGGTTCAGAGGATGTTTCTCCATCGTGGTCAACGCGTGGCGGAGCAGCAACCTGCACGTGTGGACGCCGAGCTGCTGAGCCGTGCACGGATTTATCAGAGCGGTGATTGAAGGTTGTCGGCCTCGTCCCCGCGCACAGAGTCCTCCAGGTCCTCTGAGCATGCGGACGATGCTGTGGGAATGTGGGAAATCTGAAGCAGACTGAAACGAATGATCTGCGTTTATGAAGAGCTCCAATCAAACTTTACTTCAGTATCAGTAATTAGTAAAGTGAGTCGGAGGTACTGAGTATAAATATTAAAGACATTATTAAACATGCTGTAACGGGACATGAATACTAATGAGACTATTTCAGGGTTTTTAAGCACTCGTCGTTTCTGTTGATGTTTAAATAATGAGAGTTGGTGTTTCTGGACCTTCTATTCAACGCCGTGTCCTGCGCGTCCTCCCCCGCACCTGCTGGGACTCTGGTTGTTCTTACCTCCTGGATCATGCCGATGAACTCTGAGAAGGCCCAGTTGAGTTGGTTCAGGACGCTGTTGAGGAAAGAGGCGGCCATGTCTTTATCCATGCTGAGCAGCTCCGCCATGTGTCTCTGCAGCAGCAACGACGGGCACGGCTCTGAACCAATCAGATGACAGAGGACAGGTGAGCAGAGAGAAAGCAGAGGACCGGACGCCGCCCGTCCCGCCCCGGCAGCAGCAGCAGGTGTAGGACGCCGTGACAGCGTTACAGACACTCGCCGTTTCCTCCATGTACATGTACAATGACAATAAAGGCCTATTCTATTCTACTCTATTCTACATGTCTGTCATATTCTTCAAAACCAAAGCAAACATAAGTGAAAGGAAACGGGACACTGAGGGAAAACGGTCACAGACACACAGAGGAGGGACGGAGGAGGAAGGACACGGCAAAGAGAGCAGGGAACACTGAGGAGAGGAGGAGGAGGCAGCAAATAGATGAAGGACGGCTCTCTGGCGCTTCGGCCTCCTCCGGGAGCTGACGGCAGCTCCGTGGAGTCATTAAATCCAATCCTCTCCTCTCTGCCCTCTGAACAATATAACAAAAAACACCCGCTGAGTCTCAAGTACGATGCTGTGAGATGCGTCCCAGTTGGGGTTTATTACTGGGGCGGGTTTTGATAATTGATTTATCGATTGGCTTGAATAACGTGATATCGATTCATTAAAATCCTGAATCGATTTTTAAATATAAATTTATTTTGCCCAAAACGCCAGAATCTCAGGTTAAACCTCACAAAATTTAAACAACCACCAAAACAGTAAATGAGAGCAGGAACACGATTCTGCACGAAGACGTAAACACAAAGGGGGATCTGAGGGGATCTGCGCCATCTCGATGGTCTGTTAGGTCCAAAGACGGTGGTACTGCCTGGGTCTGCCTTGAGTTGGGCCCTGCTGACTCGACTCCCTGAATGCTGCAGTTTTATCGTGGGGGTGTTGATTCCTGTGCATGAGAGTTTCTATAGAGAGGTGTAAATATGGGCTGTCTGGATACACGAATGTGATGAGGCTGAGAGCCATACAGGGGTAAAGGGGTGGGGGGGATGGTGGGAGGGGTTCACATGATGGGTTTTCTGGTTTCCTCACTTTTTTTTTTTTGAGTTTTGTTTTGTTTTGTTTGTTTTAAAAAATTCTGTAATTATCAATGTTGTTATGCTATTATTATTATTATTATTATTATTATTATTATTATTATTAAAAATAAAAAATATGTACTGATCTGAATTATAATATTTGTGACTGTCTGAAGCAAAGTTTCCCAGATTCAAATCGAATCGATTCTAGAAACCAGTGACGATACCCAGTCCTATTTATTACTGGGATTACTGAGTTTTTCTGGGCTCCATCAGCACAGCTACAGATTTGATTTCTTATGACTGAAGGAAACTAAAAAATAAAAAGTGCCAGAGCCGTTTACACGGAGCACAAATATGAATCCAATTAACAAGGAAACGAAGCTATTAGGCCTCGAGCTTTAAACAGAGGCAGCCGCCACGAGCGCACAGCAGCTGCATTATGAGCACCACCCAGACCGCCTCCGCCTTTTATATTTGTCCGTTTTTCCACCGAACGACGTCCAAAGATGAGCTCACAGTAAGACAACAATCCAACAGAGTTTCTGTAATGAGTCATAATGAAGAACGAAGGAAAAAGCTCGATGTGGACATCACGCGAGACAGACTCCAAGTATCCAGAGCAGGATGTCGAACTCTTCTTCTGCTGCGGGAAACAAACAGCTCACTTTGGTCTCAGGCCGGACCAGCGAGCGCCGCGTCAGCTTGAAGACGTTCAACGACACGTGTAACCCGTGACGTGTGACCACGCCTCACTTTGAATGCCTGTCAGCTGTCAGATGATAAGAAACGAGTCAAACTCTCGACTGTCCTGTGATTACCAAACAAGCTTTCTGCTCATTTTTGGCAGTAATCTATTTTAAAGTCAACAGTGAAAAAAACTGGAATTTTTTATTTTTTTTTCAAGGTTCAAGGTTCTTTATTCGTCACATGCATAGTTATACAAGTATAACACAGTGAAATGTAGCCTGACACGCTCCTCGACATGTGCAAAAATTGTGGGGGGGGGGGGGTGGTAGAGGAAGAGGATATATACACACACACACATACATATATATATATATACATATATATATATATATATATATACACAATACACATATATATACACATATATACATATATATACACATATATATCACACATATACACATACACACATATATACATACACATATATACACATACACATATATATATAACACATACACACATATAATATATACATATATACACATACACACATATATATACATATATACATATACACACATATATACACATACACACACATATATACACATACACACATATATACACATACACACATATATACATATACATATATATATATACACATACACACATATATATATATACACATATACACACATATATATATACACATATACACACACATATATATACACATACACACATATATATATATATATATATATATATATACACACACATATACATATATACACACACATATATATATATATATATACATACACACACATATATACACACATACACACACATATATACACATACACACACATATATACACATACACACACATATATACACATACACACACATATATACACATACACACACATATATACACATACACACACATATATACACATACACACACATATATACACATACACACACATATATACACATACACACACATATATACACATACACATATATATATATACATAATATATATATACACACATATACACACAATACATACACATACACACATACATACATACACATACACACATACATATATACAGATATACACATACATATATACACATATACACATACATATATCAATACTATATACTCATACCATATATACATACATATACATATATACACATATACAATATATACATATACAACTACATTATACATATACACACACACACACACACACACACACCACACACCAACACATATATATATATATATATATATATATATATATATCATAACTATATATATATATATAATATATATTATATATATACATCACATATTATATATAATAATATATATATATATATATATATATATATATATATATATATATATAGTATATACACTGGGTGAATGTGCAGTAGTAGCAGCAAGCAGGTGAATTCTGTACATTAATATGAATAGACTATCTGACTATTTTACAGGATAGACAATATAAACATATTTAAAATTAAAGGAATTGAAATGTACATTGTGCCTTGGTTTAGTGTCTGGAAGAGTCCTGTCTCAGTCAATTATAGATGATGTGAGAGGGCGGGTGTGTGTGTTTAGGGCACGGATGGCTTGGGGATAGAAGCTCCTCTTGAGTCTCTCTGTCCTTGCCCGGAAGATGCGGAACCTTCTACCAGATTGCAGAAGTTGGAACAGTTTGTTGCCAGGATGGGACGGGTCCTTCAGTATCTGCCTCTTAGTCCGGCATCTCCTGGTGTAGGTGTCCTGAAGCGGGGGGAGAGCAATCCTGCAGCAGCGTTCTGCTGTACGGATCACTCTCTGGAGAGCTTTTTGGTCCTTCACACAGCTGTTCCCAAACCACGATGTCATGTTCTGTGTGAGGATGCTCTCCACAGCGCCTGTATAGAAAATCCTGAGGATCTTTGGAGAGACCCTGAACTTCCTCAGTTGTCGTAGGTGATACAGGCGCTGCCTAGCCTTTTTGGTCTGGACCTGAATGTGGGCAGCCCATGTCAGGTCTGAGGAGATGTGGACACCAAGATACTTGAAGGACTGCACCCTCTCCACTGGAGCTCCATTGATGATAATGGGCTTGTAGTCTCTGTGCTGACTCCTTCTGAAGTCCACCACCAGCTCCTTGGTCTTGCTGACGTTCAGCTGGAGGTGGTTGTCCTGGCACCACGATGCCAGATTCTTCACTTCATCCATGTAGGCCGCCTCATCGTTGTTGGAGATGGCACCCAACACCACTGTGTCGTCAGCAAACTTCACAATGGTGTTGGAGCCATGGGTGGCCACACAGTCTGAAGTGTAGAGGGAGTAGAGCAGTGGCGAGAGGACACATCCCTGAGGTGCTCCTGTGTTGATGGTGATGCTGTTGGAGAAGCACCTGCCCACCCTCACCACCTGAGTTCTGCCAGTGAGGAAGTCCAACACCCATGCACACAGACGGCTGTTAAGTCCCAGATCCCTCAGCTTTGTGAACAGTCTGCAGGGCACTATTGTGTTAAACGCTGAACTGTAATCAACAAACAGCATTCGCACATAGTTACCCTGTTTCTTGTCCACGTGGCTGAGAGTGGTGTGTAGGACGTGGGCGATGGCATCCTCTGTGGATCTGTTGGATCTGTAGGCGAACTGCAGCGGATCTGTGGTGTCTGGGATGGAGGAGGAGATGATGTTCTTCAGCAGCCTCTCAAACACCTTCATTACTACCGAGGTCAGTGCAACTGGCCGGTAATCGTTCAGGGATGAGGGTTTGCTGTTCTTGGGCACAGGGATGATGGTGGATCTTTTGAAGCATGTGGGGACCACAGACTTCGCCAGGGACTCGTTGAAGATGTAAGTGAACACACCTGCTAGCTGGTCAGCACAGCAGCGCAGCAGACGGCCGGTGATGCCGTCTGGCCCCGCCGCTTTCCTTGTGTTCACTCTCCTCAGTGCCGCTCGGACGTCATGCTCCGCGATGCTGGTCACCGGTCTCTCGCTGATGACGTCACTGTCCTCGGTAGTCAGGCGGTAGATAGCATTAGCCGCCTGGCTAACCTCGAAACGGGCGTAGAACCGATTCAGCTCGTTGGTGAATGCAGAGTCGGCGTTGATCGGCGCAGTGTCCCTGGCTTTGTAGTCCGTAATGGTGCGTAGTCCGTGCCACATACTCCGTGTGTCGCCCTGGTGGAAGCGGGACTCCACACGTTCCCGGTACCTGCGTTTGGCATCTCTCATCGCGCGCCGCACGCCGTATGAGGCCGCTTTGTAGGCGCTCATATCGCCAGTGGCGAGACCCGCGTTGTAGGAGGCGGTCCTGGCGTTTACTGCAGTGCGGATCGATCTGTCCATCCACGGTTTCTGGTTTGGGAATGTGGTGGCTCTCGCAGTGGGGATAATCTCCTCCGCTAGCATATTGACGAAGCATACTGCTACTTCCGTAAAGTCGTTGATGTCGACTGCGCATGCTCTGAACATGTCCCAGTCTACGTCGTTGAGTGCGTCCTGTAGCGTAGCTTCTGATTGGGCAGTCCACCGTTTTACTTCCTTCGTGGTCACGTCTTCCCTCCGTGTGCTTTGTTTATACTGGGGAATGAGGAAACCTTATAGTACATAGAATGTAATAGAATTTAATAGAATAGAATAGAATAGAATAGAATAATCCTTTAATTGTCCCACAAGGGGAAGTTTGGTTGTAACAGCAGCCAAAAAGATACATATTAGCATAACTGTTATTATTATTACTAAATCACCTGAATGGTGGGTCTTTATCACCAAGAAAAGAAACAGACTCTGAAATAACTTTCAAGAATTGTCCACAGACTGGAGTCTTTGCTGGGCCAATTCTGGCCCCTGGGCCTTATGTTTGACACCCCTGATCTAAAGCAAAAAATGACCAAGATTCAGATCAGCTGGAGAGGAAAAAAACCCTCAACGGGGGCAGCTGTGCCTCCAACCTGAAACGCTGAGTATCGACCGAGTTCCACCAGAGGGTCGTTTATAGATTAAGTACAACGTGCACTTCTGGCTGAGTCAGGCTGAGGAGGCTCAGGAGAGAGCAAGGAAGGGAGCAGGAGACAGAGACAGCGAGGACAACACTGGGAGAGGTGAAATGATGAACTTACTCTGGAAACTAGCAATGGACAGATCTCCTGAAAGGCATGCAAAGGAGAAGCACAGAGAAGTCAGCGTCCGTGCAGCAGTAAGACTCTGGTGGGACACAAACAGGATTCAGCACCACGGACAGAGCTTCTGTCCCAGTTCATATTCACGACACAGTCACTACCACGCCCTCTGACTTCAGCCACGCCCTCCGACCCATGCCACGCCCTGAGTCTGACCGATTACTCATCTTTAACCTCTGGTTTTTGCACTCTCACAGTGTACCACCCTCATCCATCCCTCGGTTTTAGAGACGAGGAGAGGGGTTCGAGCTCTGTGCCTGTGCTCTGTATGCTGACCCAGCAGATCATCAGCAGGAATAACAAACTGGGAAACACGAGCGCCCAAACCTGATGGGAGGCGTAGCGTAGTGTAGTCGGCATGCTGGACGTAGAAGAGGCAGTGGCTCTATCACTCCGTCTCTATTCTGTGTTTATTCTGTCTCTACTGAATCTCTATTCTGTCCTTTGGGAGTGCGCTGAGAAGCTGGAAGGAGCACTCAGAGTGAGGCAGACAGATCCAAGACAGTCAGTGAAGAAGAGGAGGAACTGAGGGAAGCTACGAAGAGGACGAAGATTGGACGGTGCAGATAAAACACCTGTGCAGGTATGGAGACGTCCAGGAGAGAGGCTGGTGTATAACTGACCTAAAGTAATGAATGAATTTCCCCTTTAAAATAATTTAGTGAGCTACTTTCCTTTTTGCACTGTTGTTATTTGAGCATGTCGAGATGTTTTATTGCATTTGGCTTTTACTTTTCCACCCTGAGCTCTTTAAAAACCCACTGAGGAGCGTCACAGAGTCAGTGAGGGGGTGCAGGGCAGGTGTTTTTGTATGCAGACGCTCCCATAAAGCACCGCAGGCCGGGATCAGAGGGCGTGAACGGGCTGCTAAAGTGCCTCCACGTGACGATCCACAGCTCGGCGTGCGAGGACCGAGCAGCGCTTCACTCTGAGAGCAGATGTTTCTGCATGATGTCGACGGCGAGTCGAGGCCGTCTGTGTTTTTCAACACAAACACTGAAGCGCTGCAGAGCCGCTTCCTAAAATAAAACGTCAGTCTTCATCTCGGCACAAACATCACACACAACTTTGGTGATTCATTTCTGACGTTCACCTCCACAAACGCTGATGATTAAAGCCGTAAATCACAGCGAGCTGCGGCAAAAATAAACTGCAGACGAGGCCGCCGCCGCCTCAATTTATTTATGGAAATTCATGAAAGAGCGAGCACCTGAACCGGGAACGTGCTGCAAACCAAGAGGAGGAGATGGGAGCTGATGACAGGCATGCACAGACAGAACAGCAAAGAGCACCTACTCTGCAGACTGGGCAGGTTGGCATCCTCGGGTTTGGTTTTCAGCAGATGAGGGAGGCGAGTGTATCTGTAGCCAAAACCACAACCCTGAGGAAGAGAGAGGGATGAAGGTCAGCAGAGCTGCAGGGAGACAGCTTCTCTCAGTCAAACTGCAAAAACACTGGAGCGTCTGGAAGATGATCGCTGAAGCATCAGTGCTGATCATCTTCCAGACGCTGTTTTACTTCTTGCAGCACTAACACTTCATCAGTGCTGATTTCACTGATTAATTAACAATAAACGATCAATAAATGTTTGTGTTAGACAACAAATACTGAGCAAAAGCCCGAACACGTCACTGTATCTTTGTTAAACGGCCGTGATGACCTAAAGAACTGGTTAAACGCTGATTTTCATCTTAAAGAAAGACGCCATGTCTGCTTGTGCTGACCGGCCTCTCTCGACCACTCAGGGCGGTGCATCCGTCAGTCTGTTCAAAGCTTGGCTGTGATTGGTGACAGCCGCTGCTCCACTTTCACCTGAGGCAAGACAGCGTGAACATGTTAACCCTTTGCGAGCTTCATTTCGTGGAGGATTCCTATAGAGACTGAATGTGTTGGTGCATTAGTCTGAACACTGCGGTCTGCTGATCCTCAGTAAACACCTTCAGTTCTTTCAGCTGTTGCCCTTCATACAGGAGCTGCTTCTACTTTTGCTCCAGTCTCACTCCGACTCTCTGGCCTCGAGCTCAACCTCGTCATCCTGTAAAGATACTGTTCTGTTTTCGGCTTCCTGTGAAGCTCTGCTTCTTTTAAATGTGCTGCATGAACAGACTTCACCGTGGCCCAGAGCTGACGGCAGGATCGCAGCACCTGCTCATACCAGCTGAGCAAGTAAAATTGATTTATAGCGCTTTTCACAGATAAAAACCACAAAGTGCTTTAACACACAAGAAATGGAAATATGTTTTATTTACAGTTACATTGTTTTATAAGCGGAAATTAATAAAATGCTTTTCTAAATAAAAATGTCTGCAGCCGTTTTTTAAAACAATGAGTCCGTGCAGCGTAGAGACCGTGGGAGAGACTCCACAGCCGTGGTGCGCTGCCACCAGCGCCTCTGATCTAATGACCGTAAAGCTCGAGAAGATGAGTGCCGTGTCAGCAGGTCGGATAAATATTGGAGACCATGCAGGGCCCTAAAGGTTAGAGATAAAAATTTAAAATCAAACCTAAAACTTACAGGCAACCAGTGAAGGGAAGCTAAAACTGGAGTAACACGAGACCTTCTCTTGGAGCCTGTTAACAGTCGCGCTGCAGCCTTCTGCGCCGTCTGAAGACGATTTAAGGCTGATTTGTTAAAACAAGTAAAAGGTTACAGTAGTCTAACCGAGAGGAAGTAAAAGCATGAAGAATCATCAAGTTCAAGCTTTGACTCCATTAGTCTGAGTTTAGAAACATTCAGTAAATGATAAAAACAGTTTCGGACCAGCTGCTCGAGCGACAGCGAGCTGTCAGACATGGCACCGAGGTTTCTGAGGCTCGATTTTACAGGAGGGTCTAAGAAGCTGATATGCTGAGTTTCTGTCTTATCAGAGTTTAGTTGGAGGGAATTGTCATTTAACCGCTGGTTGATTTCTGTCAACCAATGACTTCAATTAGACAATTTATAAAAGTCAGAAATCCTGAAGGAACAGTACAGTTGGATGTCATCAGCATAGAGATGATAGGAGATATTTTTATAGCGCTTAATAATTTGGCTCGGGGGGAATATATAAAGCAGAACTAGAACTGGACCCAGGACAGGTCCCTGAGGCTCCATGATTCATGAACAGTAAAAGATCTCTCACACAAATATGACATTTTAAAACAACAGCAGTAATCCCAAACAAGTTCTTGAGTCTGTTTATCAGGATGCTGTGATCTACAGCATCAAAACCAGAGCTGAGATCCAACAGGACCAGCACTGCGTCCTCTCCAGAGTCTGCTGCCATCAAGACATCACTGGATACTGTAAGGGAGGCCGTTTCAGTGGGATGCAATTTACAAAAACCAGACTGGAAAGTGTCCACAACTGCATTTTTATCCAGGAAACAGTTAAGTTGTTCTACTACTACGTTTTCTAAAACCTTCTATATAAAAGGCAGTTTGGATATTGGCCTGTTAGGACGAGATGGATCCAGCTGAGGTTTCTTTAATATTGGCTCAACCACAGCTTGTTTAAAGAAGCTGGAAACTGAGCCAGTATGAAGAGAAGTGTTTATCATTTCCACAATACAGGGGCCAATGGAATCAAACACACTAGTGAAAGGTGACGATGGAAGGACATCGAGGGGGCTTGAAGTCTGCTTTATATGACAAAGCAGGACTTTGATGTCCTGTAACAGGAGTAAAATAAATGTTTGTGACTGAGCCGCCTCATCACTGACGTGACCCAAACCCACGAAGATGGAGTTTAGGATAAACGCCGAGAGAGTGTGTGTCTGTCTGTGTGTGTGTGTCGTGTGTGTGTGTGTGTGTTGTGTGTGCTGTGTCTGGGTGTCTGTGTCTGTCTGTGTGTGTGTCTCTGTCGTTTGTCTGTGTGTGTGTCTGTGTGTGTGTGTGTCTGTGTGTGTGTGTCTGTGTGTGTGTGTGTGTCTGTGTGTGTCTGTGTGTGTGTCTCACCCTCCACAGTCTGACCAGGATCCAGTTGGTCTGGGCCCAGGGTCTCTGCTCGTATGGAGCCAGCAGGTTCTTCATCATGGCCACTCGCCTGGAATCAGACAGGTGAGCATCAACACGTCACTTCCTGTCAGCTCCGACACATAAACATCATTTCAGTGAGAGCAGCTGTTTCCAGGACAGCTGAACAGCTGCTCTGATGCTGCTAACGTCACCGCAGACGTTCAGTGAGCAGAGCTCTGGCTCGGCTCGCACATCAGGCTCGATTACAGCAGCTAAAAAGGCACAAACAATAAAAACAATGCACCCACTTCTCACCCAGCTGTCAGAGTGCGAGCGTGCTACACGTGGAGAGGACTAACACACAGACCGAGGGCGTCGACCGAGGGAGGAAGCAGCAGCGGCGGCACGCATCGTGCAACTTCCCTGTGAGCAGACAGAGCTGAGGGACGTTTAATCCTGACTGATGCTCAGAAACGATGCCGTGTGTCGTTTAGTGTAAGGAGACAAACTAGGCTGCTCATCACGAGCTGCACGCCGGACACACGTTGATCCATCAGCTGTGGCGACCTGACACCACATGACATCAATCCCTTCAGGAGCTCCGTTTGTGAGCGCAGCTGTTATTCACATCAGACTGCCCGCCGTCTCTGCCGACGCCCCGCTGCTGGTCCCGCCCTGATGTTTGAACCCTGCCGGCAGGTTTGAGGGTCAGAGGTCAGATGAAAACAGCTCTCAGAGTGGGTGTAGTGCATGGATCCAACTACACCACCCCACAAACTCCAGCATGTTACAGAGGGCACAGCGTGGCTTTATTAAACCCTCTAACAGCCTTAAATGCTGCCAGCCAATAAGAATCCACCATTAGCAGATTTAGACTTTCTATTTTAAATGCGTCTCATCGCAAAGACTCGAGCGCTGCGTCCGAATTCACACAGGAGGGGAGCCGCTGGTATTTAATGTGGCATGCTGATTGGTCGGTTCAAAGATAACTGGAGCCACGGGATTGGACCGCTGCAGGACATGAGCTCACGGCCGCCCCTCTCGGTGGAGCAGCGGTTAGCGCCATTGGCTCACAGCAGGAAGCGTCTCCCCGAGGTCGCAGGTTTCCTCCCGCACGCCAAGCACGCGCTCGTTAGCTTAATTGACTGCAGGTGAGAGAGTGAGTGGCGAGTGTGCGTCACCCGCGATGGACTGGCCACCTGTCCAGGTGGGATGGGCGAGTAAGTGTTTACTGATCACTGAAGAGCAGCAGCTCAGTCACCCTGAAGGTTTTTCTGGAAAACAGAATCAAACCAGACTCACTGCTCCTCCGGGATCCTCTCCACAGCCCTGAGGGATTGTGGGTAACAGACGTAGCTGGCCAGCGCTTGCATCAGAGAGTCTTTGATATCTGTGGAGAGAGAGCAGATCAGAGATTCAAAGACAGCTGGAAAAATAAACATTGCAGCAGGAAAACAGCTTTACTGTGTGCAGCAGCGCCCCCTGCAGTTTGCTTCCAGGTCGGTCTCACACACACGATCAGTTACACCTTTCTAATGACACACTGTTATCAGCAGGCTCTCACTTTCCCATCCTCTACCCTTCCTCCTCCTCATCTTCAGTCTCCTCATTAAAAATGGCAGTGAGGCGCGTCTAAGCAATTACATCCACCCAGTCTCCTCCGCTGTCCTCCAGCAGGACTTCATAATTAACAGGTCCCGCCTCGCCGTTTGGACCAGACCGCTCGAGGCCGGATTTCCCCGCACGGCGTTTTATCTCAGATGATGGATGGAACTGCTGAACTCATCATTTCTGCTGCGAGGCGTCCCGCGGTCCTCGGGGGATTCGGTTCATTAGTTATGGTGGGCTCCAGTGCTCGCCCTCCGTCTCCTCGTAGATGCACGTTCGGTATGAATGTGAAGCTGCTACGTCACCTCGTTCAAGTTATCACATTCACACATCCCCGGGCGGGCGGTGTCGACGCCACCCCATCAGCCGTTTCCAGGCGACGGGTCACAAACCGAGGCTAAATGTTCCGTCCTCAGCCTGGATCCAGATCAGCTCTCTGGATTACACCAAGAGTATCAGGAACCTTTGACTGTGGGTGGGACCCATGTGACCTGCTCACACGACACCCTCCTACAGTTCTGGCCAACATGCAAACATCTCCACCCCTGTAAGGTGGTCATTCATAGACGAGAGATGGTGAGGGGCTCAGAGGAGAGCCGCTGCTCCTCTATATGGAAGGGAGGCAGTGGAGGAGGTTCAGCATCTGACCAGGAGGCCCAGCACACACAGCTGGAGATTACAGAACCCACAGAACAGCTGGAGGAGGTGGAGGTCCAGGAGTGGGTGGGTGGAGTAAGTGTTGACCACCCAGCAGGGGGCGCTGCTGCACAGAGGGGCTAGCTTCCTCTGACTGGAGCTGATCTGCACTAAACGACAAACACTGGTAGAGCAGGGCGATATGGCCAAAAATATTTATCACGATATATATTTGAAAATTTGCGATAACGATATAAC
>NW_024582671.1:584438-598715 GCF_018398535.1 Haplochromis burtoni
CGATATTTCATTTTCCTATCGTTGCCTAACATTATACCGGTATTACCGTGAACGGTATGATATGGCCCAGCCCTAAACACGAGTACAGAGAAGGACACGCAGACCGGGGACAGATTAAAGGAAAAGCCGTCCTAAAGGGTCAGGTGTGTGCTCCACCTGAGAGTGCTGCACAGACCCACACCACCCTGTGGGTGGAGACACCAGCAACATGTAGTGAAGCTAAGCTTGTTACAACTGGCCTCACTTTACAGAAATAAGGTTTTATTCTAAACAGTCTTAGTAAGAACTGGAGAGGTCAAGAAGGAGAGCGCCCTCCAGGCCGGTGGAGGCGTGTCTTTAATTAGAAATGAAGCTCAGTGTCCCGCTCTGCACTGCGAGGGCAGCAGGACCGCAGAGAGTCGGACACATGAATAAAAGTGATCTCAGAAGAGGAGACTGCCGATTCCAGCTGCTCTTTACTCAACTAGAATCAAAGGTGGACCTGTTCTGGCTCGCTATGATTGGATGAAAACTGTGAGGCGTGACCCATTTTTATGAAGTGGTGCCAAGGTCAGGGTTTTCCTTTAATCTGTCACATCTTTATTGAAAATCTCCCCGAGACAGGAAAATGTTATATGTGTGTGTGTGTGTGTGTGTGTGTGTGTGTGTGTGTGTGTGTGTGTGTGTGTGTGTGTGTGTGTGTGTGTTACCTGTCCCAACGATGCGTGGATCTGCAAAGTGCTTCGCAAGGATGGCAGCGAGCTGAGTCAGAGTTTCCTCGTAGCCTGAGGGAGAAAGATAAAATAAAGAGTGTGTGTGTGTCTGTCCGTCTGTGTGTGTGTGTCTCTCCTTGTGTCTCCGTGTCTGTGTGTGTGTGTCTCTCCTTGTGTCTCCGTGTCTGTGTGTGTGTGTGTGTGTCTCTCCTTGTGTCTCCGTGTCTGTGTGTGTCTCCGTGTCTGTGTGTGTGTGTGTGTGTGTGTCTCTCCTTGTGTCTCCGTGTCTGTGTGTGTGTGTCTCCATAACGGAGGTTTAAACTTCTGAAAATACAGTAAAAAGTCTAAAAAGTCTGCTTGCGCTTGTTTGTGATGAGCAGCAGAGTCTGTAGTTATAATGATTATAAACGACGTCAAACACACATTCAGGCCTGTGAGGCTCATTTAGACCATTGGCTCTCAAACTGGGGTTCACGGACCCCCAGGGGTCTGCAAGCCACAGATTGGAGGTCCACGAAAACTCGTAGTGGCTCGTAAATACACGTGCATCATCCGGGGTCGAGCTAATTACTACAAATATTAATAAAATAATAGTAAAAGTCCGTCCACTTCATCAAGTAACGCAAACGTCAAACCAGCTAAAATGAGACCGTATGACCTCAGTGGCCTCGAGTCGGCTTTATCGAGGATGGAAGTGTCTTCAAGTACTAACAAATGAATCGATGAAGCATCTCATCACAAAGCACATTTCATCTGCTACTACTGCTGCTAAAGAAGCTTTGCCCTCTTCTTTCACAGATGATGGTGTCATTGCGCATGAATGGCCACATGGTGTGCCCATCAAAATCAAAATACTGTGCCGCCCTGTCTGCATGGGTTCCCAGTAGGGCTGAAGGTCCGGCTCCCACATACCGGCGGCCCGTTAACGACTGACAGATGAAATCATCTCGTACGGTTGACACGCCTGCTCTAGAGTTCAGGAAACGCCCTGCTGAGGTCAGAGGAGAAGGGCAGACTGCTTCGAGCTGACAGGAAGTCAAAAGAAATAACCGCTAATCGATAACCAATAAAATAACAACTCGTTATAACCAAGGTGCGCAGAAGAGCAGCAGCAGATCACGCCGTCTCACTCCTGAAGCTAAGAACAGAAAAAACAAACCGACCAATCTGGACGTCTCCTTGCGTCTGCTGCGACGTGGTCGGCTCAGAGGTGGGGAGAACACAACCAGCCCGCCTGTGTGAGCGGTGCAGGCTGTGGAGGTGCGATGCTGTGGGGAGACTTTCAGCGCAAGCATCGTTTAAACACACAAACACGAGACGGGAAACAAAAACCCGACGTCACAGAAACGGCGTTAACCTAAAACAGGATCAAACACTGAAGCACAGCTGGACCACGACTCGCGCAGGTGCACCTGCAGACACCTTCGACAGGTGAGGGTAGAAAAGGGAACGCTCGCTTGGCTTCACAGCAAAGACTAATACAAAAAAATTAATCTTCCAACTGTCTTCCATAACAACCCTGATGAAGCGCGCCCCGCCCGTTCAACGACCTGCCTCAGGTCAAACATCACCTGCAGGCTGGGTGGGCTGATGGTTCGCGGTGCTTACCGGGCAGCTCGTCCATGCCGTTAGCCGGGCTGAAGTAGTTCTTCAGGGCGCTGTACGCGTTCATGGCGACGTTGAGGTAGAACTCTGATGTGAAGGCGAACAGAGAGCCGGTGTTGTCGGCGTGCTCGATGGTGCGGATGCAGACACACAGCAGCCAGTAGATGTCCAGCATCTTCTCCTGGAGACAGCAGCACACAGCTCAGAAACAACACAAAATCCACCATTTAATGCGGACGCACAGCGGGCGGAGCGGCCTGCTCACCTTGGAGTAGATGGTGGCGTTGATCCAGGCCAGCCTCCTGCTCAGGTGGTTCAGCTTCTCCGCAAAAACCTTCTGGCTCTTCTGGAGCTCCTCCAGGATGTCGGCCCTCTGAAACAGACACGCGATCATTAAGCAGCCGAGCGTCCGTGCCGCGTTCGGTTACTCCGTTATTCCCTGGACCGCAGGAGCGGAGACGCTCCCAGGTGATGTGAGCAGGTATGTGCCTCTGATCTGACATGATGTGCACGCTGCAGGTTTCTGGTTCCCTGCAGTTAACGAGGACATACACGGCCTGACTGAGGCCCTCGCCGATCGCAGGACGCATTGCTCCTGATGGGGGCGCTCCTCCGACTCTTCCCGTCTGCCTTCAGAGAGCGAGTTTACTCTGCGGCACTAATGAGAGGAGCTTCTGCATCACGACGGGCTGACAGCAGCGCGGCCAATTACCTCGAGAAGAGCTCCGACAAACAAAGAGCAGTGCGTCAGATTTATTAATGAGGACGGACCAACAGCGGCGTTTAAACGAGGGTTTCTAGATTCAGTGGGAAACCAGAGGAGGCCTGTGACCTGAATAAAGCCTGAGCATGAGTCTCACTTCAACACATTTGAGTTTAATAACTACAGCGAACATCAATAAAGAAATCCTGCAGAGAGAACGACATGAAAACACGAAGCGTGGCAGAAAATGAGGGCCTGTTGGTGGGAATGCGTCGCCCCAGTGAGGGGTGGAGGGGCGCGTTAACCGAGCCATCCCCCCTTTCACTGAGAGATGCTCTTTTGTTCCATCGTTCGTGTCGTTGGACGTGATCCAATCAGAAGTGATCTCATGTCAGACAGAGAGCAGACACACGGACACGTTTCACACCTGCTGTCGAGGAAAATCAGAGGCTCTGTAAACCATGAATCCAAAGCTAAGCAGTCGTTTTTGTTAGCCTGCAACAAAGGTCTTTCTCCCATAGGGGGCGCCACAGCCAATCACCTGCCTCCGTCTCCCAGCATCCATGAACCTCCTCTGAGCTCCTCTCTCCCACTGCAGTGATAATCTGTCTAAAGCTGTCTGACTCGGGTCAATCAGCCAATCAGGTCCCACTGCTGACCCCACCCACCTCACCAATCTGAGCCATGGTCTGCGTGACCTGAGTGATGAGGGTCACTCAGGTCACTCAGACCAAGGACTGCTTCTAAAACTCGCCCTGACGTCCAGCTGAGGCGGCGGTGGCACTCACTCTGGCGGGGCAGCGGGCGATCTTCTCCTCCGTATCCTTCAGTGCCACGGCGTACTCATGGACGTCGTCCGACACCACCACCATCTGAGAGGAGAGACACATGTCAGCACGCTGCTGAGAAAAACACTGGAGGCACGAGCGATCTAATTGGCTGATTGTCACAGCGACCATGAAAACTCGTCATTAGTCTGACCACGCAGCAGCTACGTGATACAGACTCAGAGGCGCTTTTAAATGAGACAGGGGTCAGAGGTCGCACAGCGTTAGTGTGGAGAGGATGAGCCAATCGCAGAGTAGAAAAAAAACCTTCAGGCTCAGCGAGGCGCCCGTGTTTGACCAGAGGACTCGGAGCGCTTCGCTTTAATGCGCACAGACACGTTTTTCAGACACCTCGAATAAAAACGTAAAAATAAAACCAGACACACAAATCACAGCGCTGAGCACAGCTGCTTCGGGTCAACCCACCCGAGAGAAAGGTGGATGCAGCTAAAGGTCAGGACCGCCCACAGATACTTCAGCAAGTTTTAAATATAGAAGTTTAAAACAAGAAGGGATTGTTAACACTGATGTGACCAACTGGAGCGTGATGAGCACCAAACCAAAGGATGAACTCACTGTGGGAGTGCAGACAAAACCAGCTGCAGAGAAAGTCACAGGAATAAAATATGCAGCATTAACCTTTACAGCAGAGTTCCACAGGGTTCAGTGCTAGGACCAATTCTGTTTACATTATACATGCTTCCCTTAGGCAGCATCATTAGAAGACATAGCATACATTTACACTGCTATGCAGATGACACCCAGCTCTATCTGTCCATGAAGCCAGATAACACACACCAATGAGTTAAACTGCAGGAATGTCTTAAAGACATAAAGACCTGGATGGCCGCTAACTTTCTGCTTCTTAATTCAGATCAAACTGAGGTTATTGTACTCGGCCCTGAAAAGCTTAGAAATATGGTATCTAAGCAGATTCTTACTCTGGATGGCATTACCTTGGCCTCCAGTAACACTGTGAGGAACCTTGGAGTCATGTTTGACCAGGACATGTCCTTCAACGCACATATTAAACAAATATGTAAGACTGCTTTCTTCCATTTGTGCAACATCTCTAAAGTTAGAAATATCCTGTCTCAGAGTGACGCTGAAAAACTAGTTCATGCATTTATTACTTCCAGGCTGGACGACTGTAATTCATTATTATCAGGAAGTCCTAAAAACTCCCTGAAAAGCCTTCAGCTGATCCAAAATGCTGCAGCAAGAGTCCTGACAGGGACTAGAAAGAGAGAGCAGATTTCTCCTGTTTTGGCTTCCTGTTAAATCCAGAATTCAAAATCCTGCTCCTCACATACAAGGTCTTAAATAATCAGGCCCCATCTTATCTTAATGACCTTGTAGTACCATATCACCCTATTAGAGCACTTCGCTCTCGCTCTGCAGGCCTACTTGTTGTTCCTAGAGTATTTAAAAGTAGAATGGGAGGCAGAGCCTTCAGTTTTCAGGCCCCTCTTCTGTGGAACCAGCTTCCAGTTTGGATTCAGGAGACAGACACTATCTCTACTTTCAAGATTAGGCTTCAAACTTTCCTTTTTGCTAAAGCATATAGTTAGGGTTGGACCAGGTTCATTGTGTGTTTCGAATAATTCGATTAGAAAAAATTCTAGACACACATTCTTTGCTTCAGCACTTCGTTTAAGCACACACACACACACACGCGCGCCACACACACACGCACGCGCACACACACCCGCGCGCGCACACACGCACACGCGCGCGCACACACACGCGCGCGCACACACACACGCGCGCACACACTCACGCGCGCAACACACACGCACAGCACACGCACACACACACACACACACACACTCACAGGCACACACACACACACACACACACACACACACACTCACCTTCCCCAGCTGCTGATGGACACTCAGGTTGTACATCATCACGATCCCGTCCACGATCTCCAGCAGCGACTTGTCTGCAATTTGTTGATCGGGCTCCTCGAGCGGTCGCCCCAGCAACAGGCCGTCGTTGCCATGACTTCCCTCGACTTCAGGTTGCAGAGAAACAGGAAATGGTTAAAAAAGGCAAGAGATTTTTACAGCTGTGGCACTTCCACCCAAAGACTCAGGCGATGATAACTGGCTCCACGTCAACTTCACGCTGTGTCTAACCGGCCAATCAGGCACAAGCGCCTCATTTGACTAATGAAGGAAACAACCAGAGACCAACTTAGTCTGGGCCAACAGCGAAAAATAATGATGTGAAATCAACAGGACACCTGACACACCCCAACAGGAAGTGACCCAATTAAAGCTCCCAGCACACGAAGACCTCGTAAAGCTGAACACGCCGGGCTGAAAGCACGTGGTATGAAACACACGGGTGGACATCGCGAGGGATCGATCCACCTCCACCCACGCTCTGTCCCACCATCCAGAACCAGAACGCAGGAACCAATCACTTCTTCTCAAACGTCTCCAACACTGTCACTGACAAAGTACTTCCTGATATTTTACCTGGCAGATTCCTCTGCTGCTTTGTTTCCTGCCATCACCATGCTTACTCTGATTACTGTGCTGGGTGCAGAAAGGAGAGCGTGGCTGAACATTTATCACTACCTTCGATTGGAGGATGAAGTGGAACAACATGCAGACTCCAACTGAAAGATGGAAACGCAGACGTTTTCCTGCAGCGATCACGCCTGCGAGGACGGCTCGGGCCCTTCTCTCACTTTGCTCGTCTCCTGCACGCCGGTGTCATTGCACCACAAATGCAAAAACTGAGCGAGAGGGGCTGTTGTGTGTGTGTGTGTTTTTGTAACGAGCGGTGTGTGTGTGTGTGTGTGTGTGTGTGTGTGTGTGTGTGTGTGTGTGTGTGTGGATAATAGCAAACAAATTATTTCTTTGCACGCAGGAATGAATTTTCTTCGCTCAAAATAAATTTCTCCTCAAAATGCAACACTTGCACCTGCAAACTTTTTTACGTGCGCTCAGAATAGTGGCACAAAAATAACGCCATACATCCACAGAGGAAGTGACTCGCTCGTCACGTTGACGCCTAGGTGAACCTCACACAATTAAATTCTGATTCTCACTTCCTAAAAGCTCCACGCAAAGCGAGCAAATGCGGAAGTGATCCCCTGTGTGGCTGTTCATCACGCCTGTAAAAGCAAACTTCCTGACAAATCACTGACCACCTGCTGCCAGCAGGGGGCGCCACGCACTGCCACATAGACCTGCTTCGTATTTTCAAACGCAGGAGAAGCTCTACGCAAACGGGGCTGATGCCCGTGAGTTCCGTAGCAGGAGCGAGTTGTACTCACTGTCCTCCTCGGTGCGCTGCTCCACGGCGAGCGTTCGGACCTTCACCTTCTCCGGCTGACTCAGGGGTCGCCTGGGGGTCATCAGGCTGACGGCGGCCGTGCTCAAGAAGCGGTTGGCCCGACCCAAAGTGGGAGAACTCAACCAGCTGGGCCTCGCCAGAGCTCCGCCCATCGCCACGGCCCCGGGAAGCCTCTGTGGTCAGACGAAAAAAAAAAAGTGATGTCAGAGGATCAGGAGGTCAGAGGTCACAGCTGTCTGCACAGATGTTTGGTCACACATTTAGAAACTATGGATATTAAACATCAGTGAGGATAATTTTTTAAAGCTTGTTCTTTAAAAAACGAGTGGACACGTTTTACCTCACTTCCTGTCTAACCCACAGTTTCAGCTAGGGCAGCCAATCGGGGGAGGGGCTTAAAGCAGTACGGATTAAAACCACGATCAGTGAACGGGAACAATGAAGACAAATGGAAGCAGCCTGAGAGAAACATGGACGAGGCTCTCCGTCAGACGCAGCCAGCTGTGGCAGATGTGAAGCTGTGGCTTCACATCTGCAGCTGCCACGCCTCTGCACGCCCTGCAGAGCCACCCGTCAGCTGGTTCTGGTCTCGCCACACCAACATTTTGCAGCATGTCGTCTTCAGAGCGGCTCACTGAAGCCTCGCAGGTTTGACATCGGTCTTTGTGGGACTCCAGGTTATCCTCAGCCCACAGAAACAGGTGCGGGCACAGGCTTAGACAAAGCGGGCGTGCCGTCACCGGCGCCGTTAGATCGGCTCTCCAACTCAGAGCGTGCACGCCATAAAAATGTTTCATGGTTTTTAATGGCGGCAGAACTTGTTGAATCCATCGCCGTGCACTCGCTCTTCATAACGTTAACATGTTCCATCGTTTTATTTCAATATCTGGAAGTACTCATGTGTACTTTTACACATACTGTTTACTCGGTGACACACAAACAAATGACATCACCACATCACCTGAGCAGCTCCGCTCTCGTCGTCCTCGTCCAGGTCGTCCATGGACGTGGCCTGGATCTCCGCGGGGTCGATGATGATGTTTGCTTTACTCGCCAAATCGTCTGAAAAAGAGAAAACAGGCACATTTGTCATGTTGTAGTTCTTCACTCATGAAAACAAAACCATCAGCTGAGTTTCATCAAGCTGTCTGCAGAAAAACGCCAACATCAGACGAGCACAGCTCTCACAGCGGCATTTTATATTCACTCAGACCCCAAAACACGATCAGAAAAGTTAAACCAAAGAAATACGTTTAAAAACAAACTGCAACCCTACATTAAAACTGAGTTTAGCCGTCCAGGCCAGCTCGCACCGGCTTCCTACGAACGTTCTGACCGCTGACGAGGTCAAACCGTCGAGCCGTGCCGGTCGCGTCAGGAGGAGACGGCCTCAGACTGATCGGAGACCAGCGTGTGAGCGTTAGCCAATGAGCATCAGCCTGACAGGAAGCTGGCAGTAACGAAGAAACTGTCACTGGTACTGAGAGTGAAGGAGGGCGGGTGTTAAAAGTCTGAGCTCACTGGTTGGCCTGTGCAGGAAGTTCCCGACCAATCTGCAGAGGACTTCCTCGACTAAACCTTCAGGAACACACGCTCGGGGCTGAAGTCACATCTTTACCGAGACTCAAAGTCAAACGTCCAAAATACAAATGGCTGTAAGTTGTTCGGGCTCCTCTTCATCACGAGCGACTGTAGGAGGACGCGGCGTGCCCGCCTTTAAGAGGAAATGGAAGCGAGCGGGCCGCCGGAGCGGATAACTGATGGCAGTTGTGCAGCGCTGCCAGTCAGCACAACGGAGTGAATCAATCCACATTATACACCTGCTGATGGCGGCCTCATTTCTCCCCACAGAAACATCATTCAGACGCTTGCTCTTGATACTGAGGCGAAGCCCGCTGGCTCAGGACCATCGGCGCTCACCGCTAACCCCGTCACGCCTCTTGTATTTCATATCTGTGAGTCTGAGGCCTCGCCATCGTCAGTCAGTGTACGGGGGGTACATACATCAAACACACCTGACAGGATCTCAAACGGTTCTTTTGGGTGATGGTTGGTGTATTTACCTCCTCACGCCAACCCCGCCCCCCCAGCGGCTTTCAACCTGATGGGGGGCAAACTGGTCAAACTGGTTACGTTAGAGGTTTCTATCCAACATGGAGCACTTGCTCCCTCTGGTGGAGACAGCTGTGATGACCAACTTCAGATTTGATCCAGTTATTAACGCGGGCGCGCTCGCCTGCTTCCAGGGGCCCGTTCTTCGTACCGCGCTAAGTGAGTTAGCTGGATTGAGATTGTTGACGATTTCGCGTGATCCTAGGATCGTTCGGTTCCCCGAAGCTCCATCCGGGACTTGCTGTCATAGCAACAGAGCCGTAAGCGTAAACCTGCTCGGGAGCAGGTTTACTTTATGTAAACAGGATTAGATCGCGGCCACGCAGGTATGTCCGCTCATTTATACGAAAGCAACAGCGATATTCCACCACTGTTTCACCATAAATAAATAACATCAATGTAACTAAAGATAATGCAGCACTTGATCCTGTTATTGATTGTCACACAGATACATACAGGTCATTTCCTAAAAAAGGGAAATGTACTATTAACATTCTATTACATGTATGTGATTATTACAGATGTAATTCATATTTCAGAGTAGTAATTGCAAATTACTTCGTGTAATCAAGATGAGAGACCACGGCTATAAAAGCGAAGGTGGATTTGGGAAGCCTGTCGCAGCCATGTCCTGTCCGTATACGCGAGCCACCCATTGCGGAAGGTGCAAGATTGATAAGGAGAGTCCTCAGAATTCAGCGTATATTGCGGGACTAGACAGGATCCTTTAGCTCAGCGCGACAGTGTGCTCATGAGAGATATCGATATTCCCGTGAGGGTATTATTCTACTTAACCAACTGTTGACGAGGGGGTGCAGGACCACCACCTGTCTTTTTTTGCTCTGCCCTTTTCTTGGTTGCTGTTATGAACAACAACAGATTATTTCAGGGTCTCTTTCCAAGAGACGAAAAGCAATATAAGTGATAAATATTACCATTCTGTAGAATATTCTTATATTTCACTTTTACTTGTTCCCATGTTCTAGTGGGTCCTGTTGTGGCTCTAATGTGAAAGGGGATATAATATGACAATATAATATAATGTAATATAATATTGGATAATATAGTGTAATATAATAAATCTATAAATAGGCTAAATAATAAGTGACTGAATAGTGGTATTGTCATGCGCTTTGGGTGCCTTGAAAAGCGCTATATAAACCCACTCCATTATTATTGTTATTATTACATTACTTACGAGTTTGATTTGTCAGCAACTTTCTGCCAGCCCTCTCTCCTTGCTTTTGCAGCCTTTGCAGTGTTCTCTTGCGTTTTAATTAAACTCTGAAACTCCTGAAATCCCTCACTCAAGAGTTCTTGCTCTGCTGCCGGAAAATACCGAGCGACGCTCCTTCGACATTTTCGCCGACCAATCAGGGGTTGCCGATCATGTTTCTACTATCGATGCGTAGCCCCTGTTAACGCACCCAGTGATCTGCACATTACTTCATCCAGCTGTAGTAATCGTCAACAGCAGGTGTGTTCGGAGAACCGGATTAGCGAGCTCACGGTTAGCGCGATGATTTGGTCTTGGATGTGTCATTTGATCTTGGATGTAGTAAGCGACGTACGAAGAACAGGCCCCAGCTCCGTGTCCCACATCTTGGATGAGTTAACAATAATCGCCGTTTATGTGACACCTCTGTGCACCCTGCTTTAGCTCCTCCCCCTCTGAGCACCTTTGCTCCTGATTGGCTGCTCCTCACAAACTGAGTTCAAGATTCCTACGCAGGCACAGCTCGTCATTAGACAGACGTGACAGGAAATCAATGAAGGAGATCTTGAGAAAGGATTCACGCTCGCACACGTCACCAAAACAGCGACAGCTCGTCCAATCACGTTGTCCTGGGGCACTTCTGACTCTCCCAGCCGCCGATCAGCTGATCAGACACTGAGGGAGTCGGTGTGAAGTGACTCCTGCATGTCCCAGCGCTCTGGGCTCAGAGTCATTACCAAACACCTAAACTGACAACAGACACAGGAGCATGCTGGACAGGGCCACGCCCCCCACGAGCACACCTCCCAGGGCCACGCCCACCGGGAGCACATCTTACCTTTCAGGGTTTTCTTCAGGTGGGACAGCAGCCCGCCCAGCCTCTGCAGGTCGAAGTAGTCCACCTTCCCGTTATAGAACAACTGAGGAGGGACGTAGGCCTCTGTGGGGGTACAGAAGCACATCACTGAGGGAAGACGCACACACGCACGGGCGCACGCATGCACGCGCGCGCACACACATATTCACACACACACACACACACACACACGCACATATTCACACACACACACACGCACACACACGCGCACACACAGTGTGGCGCAGTGTGTCGTACCGTCGCTGCTCACGCTGCTCGGACTCTTGCGGTGTCCTTCGTCCCAGCAGCCTCTGACCGCTGTGATGAGGCGGTGCAGGAAACACACCATGTACTCAGGCGGACACAGAGCCGTGGGGTGCTGCTCAAACACACAGAGTGCACGCATGTGCAAACACACACGTGAGGCTTTCTCCGTGATTAGAGCCCACTGATAAAAACACGTCTCCATGAAATCAAACCTGTGGTTTCAGTTTGTCTGCGTCGCTCACAGACAGGAACAAACTGACCTTTGGAAACACTGACATGACGTGAGAGGGTGGCGTTCCTCGCTGCTCCTTACCCCTCTGTTGCTGGCGTTTTCCTGGAGGAACTTCCTGAACTTGTTGAGGAAAATGTAGCGCGATGCTTCTCCCTGAAAGAGGAGCAGAGCTCAGTTTTTCTCTTCACTGCAGTTTGAAACAGGAGAAGCGATTGCTGCAGTCCAACCTTCAGTCTGATCAGACCGAGTGTTACTCGGGGAGGACGCCAACGTTCACATCAGGCCAAAACATCCGAGGACGACACGGAGAGTAAAAACTGTGAGAACAGGCAGACCCCGGATCTGTTTTTGGATAAACGGGGAATACTGCACGATCATCCGTTTGGTCTCTGAGCAGGATAGGAATAAAAGCTGCTGTTAGACACACAGACCTTAAAGTTCTTTAGTGCGTCAGAGTCGTGGTTTCAAAGTGCAGCGATCCAACTCGCACCGAGGGAAACCGCGGATCAGTGAGTTTGACGGGTTCGCTGCTGAAACCTATAAAGGCTCTCGTGTCTGTGACTGAAAAGACTTTCTTTAAATCACCATCAAGAAAAAACTAAAAATGGGTCTATGATACAACGTGTTTCGTGATGATCTTACAGTTACAGGAACGAAAGAGCAGCGGGGTGAATAGCACGGTTGGTCGTCGCCTTCACGCCGAGGTGCTGTTTCCTCCCGGTTACGTGATTTGGTTTAAAATAAATGCTTAAAGCAAAGCGACTCCGAGCCCGGGCCGTTATTGCTTCGAGCGCTCGCTCTGTGAATTCGTTGGCAGTTGCTTGGATACGTGTTACGGTGCTGCAGGAGAGCCGGCACAGCTGAGGCATCTGATCTGAGCCGAACA
Organism: Haplochromis burtoni; assembly: GCF_018398535.1. Lineage (NCBI taxonomy): Eukaryota > Metazoa > Chordata > Actinopteri > Cichliformes > Cichlidae > Haplochromis > Haplochromis burtoni. Next base: position 597,150 of record NW_024582671.1, read on the forward strand.
CCTGAACCTCCACCCGACAGAAACACAGACGCTGAAACGTCTCGCCACCGCAAACATCAGAGCAGCGTCCTGACCGCGGTCGCCATCACCAACACATCACGGCGCTGCACCCACCGTGCTCTTGTCCTTGTTGTTGAGCAGCAGCCTCAGGATCTGAACCTGCAACTCCTCCACCACTGCAGGAGAACAGAGGTCAGAGGTCAGAGGTCAGAGGAGCGCACACAGACAGTCCAGGTAAGCAGACAGGTGGGTGGTCTCAAAGACAGGAACTCAGTGAAACACCAAAATAAAACAGTAAAGTACTAAAACAGAACACGGCCGAGTGACGGAGACCGACCTTCGATCCTCTTCTTCAGCCTCTGGCAGCCTCTCTCGTAGGCTCGGCGCCTCAGACGCTCGTCGGCGCTCTCGTCTTTGGGCTCGCGCTCGTCTTTACCCTGTTTGATAAAGAAGCATTGTTTAAAGCTCTCACAGCTGTGCTGCTGTAAACACCTGATGGCTGCAGCCTTCCCCTGAGGAGCCTGCGGTTCGTCTGTCACGGTCAGTTCTTACTTCACATCTGATTTGTCGTTGCGCACGTCACAGAGGTAAACGGCCTCTCTCTGTTTGAGCTTCGCTGCTTTCAGCTTAATGACTTTGACACACTCGATAACATTTCGTCAGGAGCGAGGAGACGCAAAGAGCCTCGGTTTCTCTCACCTCTTTGTCGAAGTGCGTGGGCCACCAGGTGGTTGGGATGAGCTCCTCTAGCCCCGCCTCCTTCACCCTCAGAGGAGTTTTGATGTAAAAGAACACAACCGAGCGCAGAACGTCGAACGTGAGCTTCAGTTAAGGAGAATGCCGCGACAGCAGTTTAAATGTCACAGAGCGCTTTCGCTTGGCGGCTGAAGGATATAAGACGTTGCTGAGCAGGTACTTCCTGGATTTCTCGTGGCGCAGGATGGCCGTGGTCAGCCGCAGGTAGTGGATCTGAAACACAAGCACATCAGCTGGAGAACATCTGGAAACACGTGACATGGAAAAAAAAAGATTTTAGATGAAGATGAAGTTTGTCGCCACCTGCACACAAACATTTAAAGTTTGGTCTCTGAAGATGAACCTCCTGTGTCAGTGAGGTCGCTCTGCAGGCCCCGCCCCTGACCTTATATAACATGTGGGGCTCTGTTTGTTTGTCCTACCTGGAAGCCCAAGTCTGGGATGATGGGGGAGAAGCGGTAGGCCCTGAGTAAGGACATCATGAGTTGCTTCAGACACTCGTTCACCTCGTGGTCCTGCAAACAGAGGACAGAGAGGACAGCAGAGGACAGAGAGGACAGAGAGGACAGAGAGGACGCAGAGGACAGAGAGGACAGAGAGCATAGAGAGGACGCAGAGGACAGCAGAGGACAGAGACGACAGCAGAGGACAGAGACGACGCAGAGGACAGAGACGACGCAGAGGACAGAGAGGACAGCAGAGGACAGAGAGGACAGCAGAGGACAGAGAGGACAGCAGAGGACAGCAGAGGACATAGAGCATAGAGAGGACAGCAGAGGACAGAGAGGCCGCAGAGGACAGCAGAGGACA
>NW_024582671.1:600261-653115 GCF_018398535.1 Haplochromis burtoni
CGCAGAGGACAGAGAGGACGCAGAGGACAGAGAGGACGCAGAGGACAGCAGAGGACAGCAGAGGACATAGAGCATAGAGAGGACAGCAGAGGACAGCAGAGGACATGGAGCATAGAGAGGACAGCAGAGGACAGAGAGGTTTCAGGCTGTGGTACTCCAGAAAAACATCCTGATGCAGACGCTCTGCAGTAAATATCACCAATTTAAACGAGTGCTTTTAACCGTCGCCTCCTTGTTTGAACCTCCGGGTCCTCCTCTGTGGAGTCTGGGTGCCACCGTGAGGCGGTAAATAAACCAACCATCAGCTATTAGGAGATCTGTACACATGTTCAGCATGCTGTCACTTTTATTTATGAGCTCAGCATGAGCTGTCGGCACTACACGTGCTCGAAACATTCACAGGGTTTCTGCCTCAGAGGCATCGGTTGGAGCAGAAACACCCACACGGACGTGTGTGACCAGTCGACGTTGCTATGGTCACTACTCATTTAACCCAACCGTTAACATTTTAATTGAACCTTAATACCCCAAGATGCAGCAACCCTTCAAGCTCACAGTGGAGATGAGCTTTGTTTGACAGCCGGGCTCCCCTTAGCGGGACAGGGCGGAGCTCAGCCATTCAGGAGGCACCTTGAGTGGAGCAGCTACGTCTCCACATTGAAGGGAGGCAGCTGAGGCGCTGGGCTCCTGGAGGTGGTGTCCTGGGCAGCTCCGACGCTTCCTACAGGAGGTGAAAGTACTGTGCAATACTCCAGAACATTGTATTATTATTAACTTGCTATTATTGAACAAAGTGCTGATGTTTTTGTTTCTGTGGAGCAACATGAAAGTTGAATTAACCTTTTAACAACCACACGTCATCCATGCCGTCATTAGTTTTTATACATGTATCCTCAGATGTGGAACTCTGCAGGAGAGCATCCACTCTAAGATGTTTTTATGCATCTGTCCCGAGTTACAGATTCATCTTGATATGAAGAAAATTTCAGCCTGTTGTCTTTAAAGGTTTGTGAACTATTCGTGAAAAAGGCAAAAAGGCCTGAAAGTGGGTCGACAGACCATAAAAAAGAAAAAACCATCTTGAGTTTTGGACACATGACGGGGCGATGCAAACCCAGGGCCGCCTCCTGTGAGGAGATGGTGTACAGCAGGATGCGTCTCCCTCTTTTTGAGGTCACTAACCAAGAGGAGCTTTCAGCCCAACCTGCAGGTGATGAAGCTTTCTCCTCATTGGCTGACACAACAGGAATAAATAAAAGATGCTGATCGAGTGTTTGTGCGGCCGCATCAATCCGAGCTGCTTGATGAACGGACACAGTAAAATGGAAGGCGGGGGAGTTCACACTGAAGAAAACATGAAACTGTCTCAGGAAAGAAACACCTGGACGGACAGGTGTGCGCGTACACCGACCCTCGTCAAAAGGTATTCTAAAGGTCGTGATGCGTGCTTTTAATAACCGAAGTGGAGCTTTACCACAGATCATCAACAGCGACCAGCTGATCAGACCGTTCTGGAAATGTAACATTTTTAAATGATTTGTTACGTTCGTGGTTTTCACAGTAAAAAAAAAAAAAAAAAAACCCTGCGTTTCATGTTTTTGTGTGACTTTAGCTCGAAACAGGAAGTCATGATGAAAACGCACCTGTACAGTCGGACACGAGGCGAAGCTGCAACAATGAGGTAAACAGGTGTTAAGGTGACGGTCCACAAGGCCAGGTATAAATGCAGCAACTTTAAATGACGTCCCTGAACCTGAGCGCGTCCTGCTTCTTCTGTTTACACGTCTTGTATTTCTGTGCATGTTTGCTGTTACCCTGTGGACGCACAGTCCAGTTTTTGGGTTTAGGCCTGCGGTGGCGGGTGGGGCGCCATGGTTGGAGCAGTGAGCCGAGCGTGCAGATTTACCTCCATCAGCAGCCAGAAGAGGTCGAGCAGCTGCTGGATGAGCGGGTGTTCGTCCACCGAACCTCCTCCCTCCAGAATCCCCAGCAGGAAGTTCATCAGCACGTCCTCCACCAGATACACCTTACACTGCAACCAGACAACCCCACCATCAGTGCACGTGACCTGATGACATCACATTTTCAGACAGAGGTGATTTCATCCATTCAAACGCATCGCCTGCACAAACAGCGCCCCAAACAGAGGATTTAGTTTCCACTGTGGATGGATTTAATCAGCTGCAGAGCACGGTGCACGAGAAGTCTGGGAATTAAAACAAAGGCCATCTCCAGTTTGCTTCAGTGAAGCCTTCAGAAACATACAAACCACACTTCCTGTTCATGTGGCTGCATGCAGTCTGTTCTTTTAAACTTTACAGTTACAGCTGTATAGCGATATAAAATCCAGCTGAATAATCTGCTTCTGTTTGTGTCTCAGCCTCACAGCAGGATCATGAGAAACAGTCTGAGTGACACTCAGCTCATTATTAGAAACTTTATGCTTCGTATGAACCACGACAGGAAGCGAGCCGACGTAGTTTATGCTTTTCCCTGTCGTCTCTTCTCCGTGTATTTAAATATGAGTGACAACGTCTGATAATAAAAACGAACTCTAAAAACCGACTCTGGTGGAAAAGTCCTGATCCAGAAACACGGACGACAGGAGCAGCCTCGTTTTAACCACAGCGCTGTTTAAGCACTTTGATTATTCAGTTAATAACAGAGCAGCGGTCAGTTTTAGCGATCTCTGAACACGCCCTGTTAGCTTCACATCGGTATCTTTGGTTGGTTTTCAGTTTCCTGACGCTTCATGCAATAAAGGAAAAAAGCTACAAACACATCATGTTTCACCATGAGTGGAGCAAAGTGGTTAAAGATGTGAGCCAGAGTGACGAGGACGGTCGGCTCTCCGTGAAGCCTCCACACGGCGCAGTCCTTCTCCACCAGCCTCTCCTCCTGCAGCAGTAAAGGACAGACAAAGGACGCACCTTTCACTTTACCTGCACGTCAACCAAACACCAGGCTGAAGACAGGCAATGCCATTTTCACCTGCTCGTGTTCCTACCTGAGCGTCGATGGCGGTGGACAGGACGTTCTTGATGTAGCCCAGCAGTTTGTGGGCCTTCATCAGGTCTGCAGCTGGAGGGTTCTGGAGGGGCAGGTAGCCGTCCACGGGGTACGTGGGTCACAGTCAAGTTAAAGACAAACTCACGACACCACAGCAGCATTTATCCAATCGAATTCAACTCATTGGTGTGTGTTATCTGGCTTCATGCACAGATAGAGCTGGGTGTCATCTGCATAGCAGTGTAAATGTATGCTATGTCTTCTAATGATGCTGCCTAAGGGAAGCATGTATAATGTAAACAGAATTGGTCCTAGCACTGAACCCTGTGGAACTCCATAATTAACCTCAGTGTGTGAAGAGGACTCTCCACTTACAGATGTTCCAGGGAAATCTTTCACAGCAAAAGAGTTGTATAAACCCATAAAGCCAAACAGCATTTTTCAGGTGGATGCTGAAAAAATAAAATGAGACCAGCTTAGTTAAAAAGAGCTCAGTTTGAAATCCTACGCCTGTAGAAGCTCTGTGCTGTCCATGACTCCACCATGCAAACGTATGGCCCTGATAGCTCCCAGGGGAGTGGCGCTAACACCTGCCGGCAGGGCTTCTGGACACTTTGCGGTTAGTTGTGAAGGATATCTGAGGGGCCTGCTGCCGAAGTTGAAAGCCACTGACTCTTTAAAGGAGAGGCTGATGGCGGGAAAGTAAGCGATGCCAGGACCCATCTTAATGTTGGTGAAGGCCGTCCCCAAAGACTGGCCGTTCCTGAGGACACAGAGGACACGCTCAGTGCTTTACTAAACAATGAGGACACATCAGAGAAGACTTCAACCACAAACGGAGTCACTGACAGCTTAAAAGCTTTTGATTCAGTCTGCAGACCAACATGTACAGTCTCATCTGTGACGGCCAGAAATCAGAATGATTTACCCAAAAAACTCCCTGAAAGGTTTATCAAAGGAAACGTGCCTAAACCTAATAACTGGCTGGGTGCTCCTTAGCAACAACAACTGCCTTTAAGCATCTGTGATAACCGTCAGTGAGTCTTTTCCAGCTGTGGAGGGATTCTGGCCCACCCGTCAGAATTGTTGGAGGGTTTGAGCTAGGGCTGGGCGATATGGCCTAGAATCCATATCACAGCATAATTTGAAGCATGTGCGGTAACGATATATATCGCGATATATTCTTTTCTTCTGTATAACGTATATTACTCACTATTAGGCACACAGGTGCAAGTGTTGCATTTTGACGAGAAATTTATTTGGTGCAAAGAAAAGCTGGATTTGAGTGAACAAAACTCATTCCTGCGTGCAAAAACTGTATTTCAGTGTTTGCCATTATCCACACACACACACACACACACGCACACACAGAGCAGCCCCTCTCGCTCAGTTTTTGCATTTGTGCTTCCTCGCAACATTTCTGCCCGCGCGCTCAACTCTTTCTCTACACCAGGGGTGCCCAATCCTGGTCCTCGAGAGCTACCGTCCTGCAGCTTTTAGATGCATCCTTGTTCCCACACACCTGAATCAAATGAATGGCTTGTTATCAGGCCTTTGCCAAACACGATGGCATGCTGAAGAGGTAATCAAACCATTTGATTCAGCTGTGTTGGAGTAGGGATGCATCTAAAAGCTGCAGGATAGTAGCTCTCGAGGACCGGGATTGGGCACCCCTGCTCTACACAGTTATATTTGTGCCACAAAACCAGCCAATCACAGACTTGGATGCAAAAAAAAAATCTGATTGGCTGTTCTGGTCTCCAATCAGCTCGAAATGACGAAATGCAATATCCCAGAATCCATTTCATCCAAAACTCAAACGAGGCAGTGGCGGAGGAACACAGAGGGGCGGAGTTTGAAATATTACTCTTTCTGGGTCACAAAATAAACTTTTAAGATATTTTCATGCGAGAATGTTTCTGTGTAAACTTCTAATATCTGCTCGGTTCATCAAGACATCACATATTTGCAAAAGTGCTCTCACGTTTTCGGAGATGCCTGTTACATGCATTCAAGCGTACAGCTCTGCTGTCACTTCCAGCATAAATGAAGACAAAACTAAACAGCAGTGACGTTTGTAGGGTTACTGAAGTTGGGCTAGCTGGTATATAATGATGTGCTACGTGATCGCTAGCGACACAGCTATGTTAGCATAAACAGTGAAGCTGGAGGACGAACGCTAACTTTCGATAAAAGTTAACATGAGGGTTCCTGATGGTTAGAGACAAATGCAATCCCATGGCAGGATGCTGTAAACAGACCAAACTTCAGTCAGGAGAACAACTGAGATAATCCACCCACAACACGAGGTTAGTCATTCATATACTGCAACAACATGGGAATAGAGCAGCTGGAGAGAATTCAGCATTAATGAATCAATGGTACAGAAGTGGTGGAAGCGCAGGTTTTGGCTTTCCCCATCTTCCAAAAGTGCTTCGTTTCTTTGCTATGACTGTCGCCCGGCATAAACATTGCAGATGATGTTTGCAGACGCTGCGATGCTTTCGACCAAAACAGGCGCAGCTTGATGACACCATCAACATGCGCTATAGCGGTATAGTCAAAATCTCTACCGTTGGCCAAATTTATACCGTTTATACTGCCCACCCCTAGTTTGAGCATGAACTGCCTTTTAGGGTCATGCCACAACATCTCAGTCTGACTCAGGTCATGACTTCGACTAGCCCACTCCACTAGCCCAAAGCCTTTAGTTTTTCTAAAGCCAGTCAGAGGTGGACTTGCTGCTGTGTTCTGGATCATTGTCCTGCTGCAGAAGCCAAGTCATGAACATATGTCCAGACATGCTCCTTCAGGAGGTTTTAGTAGATGTCTTCAGGTCCTGAGGCAGCGACACAGCCCCAGACCGTCTCACTACCACCACCATACCCTACAGCTGGTATCATGTTCCTTTCCTGAGATGCTGCTACTTTTACGCCACAGAGGCTCAAACTTTCCAAAAAGTTCAACTTTTGTCTCATCAGCCCAGAGTATTTTCCCAGAAGTCTTCGGGATCATCGAGATGTTTGAGGCTAGACTTTGTGTTGTTTTTGGTCAGCTTTGGTTTCACCTTTTTACTCCTTAATAACAAACAGTTTCATTTAGAAACTGCATTTTGTGTTTACTCGAGTTTGTCTGACATTTACATTTGTTTGATGTTCTGAAACATTTAAGTGTGACAATCATTCTGTATACCTAACATACGCTACAGATGTTTCACAGATGTTGCTTCTAGTCTACTCTGTCGTCACATTTTCTCAAAATTACAGTTTTATCTTTTTTTGTAAAGTCAGCTGCTCTGCTATCAAGAAACCTGTCTGTTTTTCTGATTGGTCAGTTGCTCCAAACTCCGCCTCTGTCACGGGCTCATGCTGACAGCTAGCCTGATAAACTCCAGGCTGACGTTAGGATAAGTGAAGGACAGAAAGCCATCCTGATATGTTGATGATCAGAAGTTCTCGGTTTGAACCAAAGATGTAAAAAGACGACCAAACGGAGGAAAGGAGGGAAGGAAAGGACCGAGGGACTCACAGGCAGAACGTGATGGTTCCTTCATCCAGGTCTATCAGACAGCTCACGATGTCTCCTGCTGCCCACGACTGGGGAGAGAAAACACGCCGTTATGGTCACATGATGAAACAGGGGCAGATCCCAGCGTCTGTGTTCACGCTCACCTTTCCGTAGTTTGTCGTCGTCACGTTCCACTTTCTCACTCTGTTTCCGTCGTAAGCGTACGAGTCCGGCGTGTCACCTACACCCTCCTGAGCACAAGAACACACTGTTCAGCATCGCCGTGCCGCCATCCTTCATGGGAACGGATGCAGCAGAGGTGAAAAACAGACAGTTTTTAATAGACGCCCTCAGACACCGACCACAGAAAACTCGATTTAGCTCTTTGAAGCAAATATCCAGCTTCAATTACTTCTTTTTTAAATTTACCAACAAATATTCCAACGTTTTTGACACGCAACATTAATGTAGGCGTAACAGTCAACTTTGTGCTTTAATCAAGCATCAACCTCCACATCCTGCAGTTCCTCTCACGTCCAGCAGAAGCTCCAGCAGTGAGTCCACACAGACTCGCATTAAAACTTTGCAGAGGAAATAAAAAGGTTTACATCCTGATACACAAACTGTTTGGTGTGTATAGATCATTTCCTCCTTCATAACAACAATATTGAGAAACAAGAAGAAAGTCAGTCCCAGCTGTCCCAGTTTTCCATGCGGCTCATGATTGAGCCCCCGGGTTCATGTCTGCAGTCTTAATGGAGCCATTGACGCTCACTGCATACTTCTGCAGGATGAACCTGCAGCATTTATTTATAACAGCTCTGAGCAGTTCCCAGTCGAGTTTCATGTTTTGTTTTCCCCACAACATGCGCCGTGTCAAGGCCTTTACAGGGTTCATCATCAAGGTGTGTGTATACCTCCTGATTGAAGCGACAGCTAAGGGTACACCAGCCTATCTGCATCAGACCCTGAGAGGAGATCAGCACCTCGTAGGCCCACTTCCCTGCAGACAGAAACAGCCCAAAATCATTCTCCACATCACAACAGTCGCCTCAGGGTGCTTTATATTGGAAGGTCGACAATAATACAGGAAAACCAGATCAGACGACCTTTCTAAACTGCACTTTTATTGTGAAAAGCACGCCCATCTGCAGAGAAGGTCACGTTTCCTGTGACAGTTTTTTGTTTAAGGGCTCATTTTTGTTGTGTGTCATATTTACTGAGTCAGTTCAGCACAAACCCAAAAGTCAAAGCTTTTTCTGAGACAACGTACCTTTATAAACACAGGTGGTCGCTCGGATGGAGCTGAAGTTGCTGTGGCCGATGACCTGAATGCAGAGAAATTCATCACACTTACACACTTATCACACATAGGAAGTGTTTTTCAATCAAAAGTCTGGACAAACATCAGCCACGTGTCCAAACTTTGACTGGTTTCACTGGTTTATGGTCTCCGGCGTGTCTCACCCCCAGCAGGTCGTCGTCTACAAACAGGAGTCCTTCAAAGCCGCTGGTGTGATCGAGGACAACGGGCTGAGGACCCAGACGACCGTCCACAGCCTGACCTGCACAGGTTCAGGTGACGGTGTTATCAGACATTTGAGCTCGTTCTGAGTCACAGACCATAAGGTTTGGTTTTAAAGGCAGACAGACGCTTCCAGCCTTACCGTCCTCCGTAGGCGTGTCCTCAGACAGCAGCTTCTCCAGGTGAGCAGGTAGATCCTGGAAGCCCAGAGGCTTCCTGAAACCCAGAGTGGCAGGAAAAGACGACAAAGGGACAGAAAAGATTTTATTCTCAGAGTTGTTCATTATCGTTTCCTCCTTTCAGCTCAGTCTGATTTTTCCATTTAAACTTCGTTCACTGACACAAAGACCAGACTCGTTACACAGAAAAACACCAGCACATGACTCTCACATCAGGTAATCACAGCACAGTCATTCAGTTAGAAACAAACCCAACAAATATTTATCAAAAAAAAGAAAAATAACAATTATTAAAAAACTATTTTGGGAAGTACAACAGTTTGTAAAAAAGACAAGAGAAAGAACTACATCCTAAAAAAACCCTGAAACATAAAAGTCAAAGAAGTCCACGACTATAAAAAAAATCTTCCTACAGCATGAACCAAGATTCAAAAACAGAATAAAAACAAAAAGTTAGATAGAAAAAGAATCGGACTTAAAGTCAAAACTACAATAAATCAGATTTTTTCCCCAGAGACAATCACAGAAATAAGAAATCACCAAAAAGAAACTGGTTACATTTTAAAATGTGTTGTATAAAAAATATGTTTAAAAAACAAAACAATCTGACTATTTATAAACACACACCCAAAGTTCATTTTTGCAGATTATTAAACAGGAACAAATATAGAAAAATAAGGTTAAAAATGAACAAAATGAAAATTTACAGTTAAAAAACAAATGAAAAAAGTTTTACATGATTAAAACGTTGATGTTTGTTTTTAGATTTCATGAATTGCATCCGTGTGTGTGTGTGTGTGTGTGTGTGTTTAAAGCTGCTGAAGGTAACATGAACCTGGCCGGCTTAAATAACGCGGCTCTGAGTCACTAACCAGGAACTCAGGACGCGCGCGCGCGCACACACACACACACACACACACACACACACAGTAAGCAGCAGCTGTGACCGTCGGCCTCATTCCTGCGTCTGGTTTCAGTTTTACAGCCTCGCACATTTAAAATAGAAACAAAATCAGTTTGTGTTCAGCTTGTGTTTAGAGCTGTAAAAACTGAACCTGATGGTGGTCTCGCCTCTTACCTGCTCAGAGATGTGCATCCGGGGGGGGGTGTCACAGCATGAGCTTACCTGAGCGAGGCCAGTGTGGGTCCCTGTTTGGTGGAGGGAAACACATGGTGTAGGTAGTCGCTCAGCATCTTCTCGTTCACGATACCTGGCAGAGGGACAGCTGACTCAGACAGACCAATCGGAGGGCAGGAGTGGTGGGTACGTGCTGAAGTGACTGAGCATTCATACCTGTGGATCTCGGCTTGTCCATGTCTGACGCCAGCCTGTAGTTACGGCGGGTCAGAGCGGTGCCGCCTCCCTTAGAACTCATGGTGTCTGACTGGAGCCACCTGACCCACACACTGCTGCCAGAGACACACCTGTAAACACCACCACCATCGTCGTGTCCAATCACAGCACAGGGCAAGGCAGCTGTGTCACAAACAGCAGCCACATGTTCAGGAGAGCGCCTGGCACCTGACATAAACATCTCCTGCCCTCTCTGAGTCATTACCGTGTACTTTTACTACTTTGCCCCAATCCTACCTGTGTACTTTTACTGCCTAAAGAATTTAATCATGCTGGATTTACTTTAACTGTATGTAACTGATACACTGCGATTACCCTCTCCTAGGTCTAATATTATGTACTTTTATCACCTTGCTACATACAGCTGATGATGAAGTGTAGTCTCGGGGTAGCCCTGAGCAATGATGAAGCACAGCTAGCTCGGCTGTTAGCATGCCGCCTGACCCCCGTTAGCTCACCGGAGCACTGAGGCTCGGCAGACCGGTCCGTTATAACCCTGTCGGCGGGACTTTGGGGGCTGAGTGTCGAGGTAATTACTGGACACATCAGTCGAGCATCGCTCGGCTGTAGGCAGTTACATGTCACACAGCTGGTAGCAGGCTAACAGCTAGCGGCTAATGACAGCGACACTCACCGCCTCCGGCTGCTCGGACGGGCCGCTGCTCCGCTGTAGCCGCCGCTAGCTCTGGTAGTCCGGCTGATAGTTGTGAATTGAGCCGCTGGATATCGGCGATAAGAACCTAATCTTCACAACAACACCGGAGTCTTATCTGCTGTTAACGCCTCTCACGGTACGGAGGGCAGACTGGGACAAGAAGGGCAAAAACGAAAAAACGCGAAGGCAGAAATATGTGTGTAGGTGTGTGTGTGTGTGTGTCGTCGTTCGTTTATGGCTGATCAAAACACAATTAAATACAAATACAATTAAAAAGTTAAATTAACGTTTTTAAATATTATTACATATATAATATTATGTATTATGAGCTTTAAATATAAATGCTAGCAGCAGTTCACAGATAAATTTAAAACAGTCTTACATGCAGCATCAAACACACGTTAAAATATACTGTGACTCTGTGGTAGGCTGAAAAGTGTGAGACAAGAACATTTAGGAAGATATGAATATGAAAATATAAGAATAATCATTAGTTGGTTAAACTGGTCAGAAATTATAACTGATGGAGTCATTAAACTCTCTCTGAACCTTTCAAATCAAAGCATTGTTTTTGTGCATATGCAGTAATAATGTTCAGAGGGCACACCTGGCTTTACTTTAAGAGACTCCACCTGAGAACCTGTGGATAATAAAAGATCTCGTCTCGTCTTGAGTTCAGTCAGAGGTTTATGTCTCCATCTTGTGGTCCTTCTGTGTCATTACTGACTGCAGTTCACGCAGATGACAGCAGGATTAAATAAACGTTTTCATGACGTAAATGACAGCATGACTTCAGAGAGCCAACGTGCTTCATCTTTGGCTCTCATAACTTAGCCATCGTTCATGGCCGTTCATGGCCACCATTTAGTCAGAATCAGAATAAAGTATTCTGATTATTTTCAGCAGCTCTTCTCAGAAAGATAATCCACCTGCTCCTCCTGGTTTCACAAGTCCAGTGAACCTCAGGACTGGAGCCAGCCCAACACAAATATGAATAGGACAGCTATGAAACAGGCCACTTTAATGTGCATGTGATTTATTTAAAATACAGAACACATGTTGAGTTGTATACTTAACTTAAAAAAATACAATTTCTGTTTAATTTAAGTTAATACTATACAATTCAATTTTAATAATGAAGCGCAAAAGTATCTATAAAATAAAAAATATGAAATATGAAATACAATCAAATAAATGATCAGAGAGACACTGCAGACTTGACCGAAAGATCAAGAACATTGTCAAATATGGAGCCTCGTTCCGACCCCTGGAATATGGCCTCTGATTGGCTGACCTGTTTTAACCCTAACCCTAACCCTGTTTTTATTGGTTACTGAGTAGCCAATGGCAGATTCACCTGTGGAAGGTTCCATCGTAGGTAGTGGGGAGGGGGGATCTATGGTTCCTGAAGGTTTGTAAACATATTTGCTCTTCTTTAGTCCAATCTGAGAGATTAAGAGTGGTTTTCTAGTGACACGTTGGTAAAGTAGAGTTATGTCACCAATGCGTAGCGACAGCGTAAAGCACTTGAACGATATAAGTAAACCAGTGTCCCCTTCCCGGTCGCAGTGAGTTGGGATGTGTGTGTAGTCGACGAGGGGGGTCGGTGTTACCTGAAAGTTGATTCCGATCGTTTATTGATCCATCCTCCGGCCAGATCGGCTCTGCTAGCGGGTCTATAGGCTTTTTCCTTCAGCGTGAATCAGCGGCCTGTGGCGGGAAGATGCTCCACGTGAGGGCGGCCGTGTGTCGGTCCTGGAGGGGGTAGGTCTGCGCATGTCTCCCGCACGAGACTCCTTGAGTTCTGCAGCATGTCATTTAGCTAATTAGCCTCCTCAGGGCCTCCGACTCCGATAACCTGATCGATAACCGATGCTGTAACGGGACGGATCATGCGTGGAGGTCCAGGCTGGCCGTGTGGGGCGGTAACGGTCCAGTGGGTCGCTTGTGACAGGTTTACAGGTTATGTAATGACACCTGACCGGCAGCTGCTGCCTGAACTGAATGCACACAAACTTGAACCAAGTACTTTTACTCAAGTACTGTACGTTTAATACTACTTTCATAATCCAACACATTCAGGGAAATGGAAGGAAGCACATGTAAGAAGACACCTGCTAGACATTGTTACTGTTGGATGTTCCATTCTCTAGGGCAGAAATACCGTGGTAACTCGCACATCTCATGGAGGAATAAACCACATACACGTTGTTAGAGTTTTACTTCAGAGGCACACGCCTTCCTCACACACTTCCGTATTTATACCTTTCAGATTAAGAGCACATACATATATGATAGGGCAACAGTTACCTTTCGCACCTCCGGTGGTGCCATCTGGGTACCACTCCATTAATCCCGGAAGATCTTTAAGAATACATTTTATTACGCCATTTACCTGAAAGGTGTGTTTACCCGAGAGGCTCAGATGAAAACAAACAAGATATCTTACAAACATTTGATAAAGAAGTCGGTGTGTAAACTTGGTGTCAAACAGCTGGTTCTAGGAGCCACAACCAAAGGGACCAGTCCAGGCCGGAGGGCGTGGAAAAATACCTAAATTCAATTCAGTTTTATTTGTCCAGTAATCACAGCAACAGTCATCTCAAGGAGCTTTATAACGTGAGGTGAAGACTCTACAATAACACAGGGAAACAATCAGATGACCCCTATGAGCAAGCACTTGGTGGCAGTGGGAACAGGAAGAAACCCTTCAGCCGTGTAGTGCTGCGCAAATAAAGCAATGAACCATTTCACCAACTGTACTGAAAATCGGTTCATTCATGCAAAGCGTCGTTTCAGTGACATCTAGTGGTGAAAAAGGAGACAGCGTAACAATGTTGAACTAATGGTGCTGAGTGTAATGAAGGTCTGCGTGGACGATGAAACACAATTTTGCAAAGATGGATGGTCTGTGGATTCTGTAAACTCCTGTTATGTAGTAGTTTGAAGAAGGCGTGCCGGGGAAACGGAGGATGTGAGGGATGGTGTGGTTGTTTCCATGGGATCGAGATTTTAATGACAAACCATCATTTTCCACTGTTTTTGTTTCTTTTCTTGTTGAAAATGTCTCCAGCTTTCAAAAACGCACATTCACACGGCACTGAGGCGATACAAAGCGTTATCGACGGTCTCGACCAGTCATGTGATTTATTCAGGGGACCTCATTGGTCACATGTGATTTTCCACACTGAAGCAGTGGTTCAAGGAAAATGCACCTTGGAAGCTTTGGAGTATCGATGTCATGCTGCCATCACCGCCTGGTTTTATGGCGTGGCCTGCAGTGCACGTGTAATGACACGTTCACCTGTACAGTCAGTCATTTACATTAAAAGCACACGTGGCACCGCGGGCTCTCTTCAGATCACACCGGCCTTATGTGGGCCGTTAAAACGGGGAGTTTCAGGGGTGTCGATGACTCTGGGTTTACAGTGCAATTAAGTAGCAACAGAGCTTTCAAAATAGGAGCGATGAGGATTCTGAATTATGGATGGTTTTGTTGTCCTGTCTGAGTGAAATGATGATATTTGAGCTCCAGGTGAATCTGTAGCCTCGCCTGGGTAACCTCTGTATGTGGCAATCCTGAGTCTTTACATTAAGGTCAGTTCTGAAGTTCAACCTGACATACGTACCACACGAACGCCACGTGTGTTAATCAAAATCAGAAGAGCTGCTTGTTAACGTTAAGGTACTGCTACACGGGATTACCTGCTCGTTAAGGTCATCCACTGCGTTTCGCATGATTTTCACTGAACGGGCTCAGATTCATTTTGCTGTCATCGTTTGGGCCGCAGAGCCACATGGGTGTGTGTGAATGCCCGACATGCCGCCAGCCGGCGTGTCGCCGCCTCCTCCTCCAATGCAAACAGCAGCTGGCCGACCTTCTGCTCAGAGTTCAGACGGGTTAATCATAGATGAAGGAGGCGCTGCAGCGATCCGGCTCAGCTGGATCCGGCTGGAATAACCAGGTCGTGAGAAACATCAGCAAACAGCGCGGCTCTACAACGGCCTCGGTTCATCTTCCTCTCACGCACACCTGCACAGATAAACAACAGACCCAGCAGAGAAACATGTAAGTCTGTAATGTCAGTGCTCTGAGACGCTCGGGAAACCGTGGCAACTGATGCAACCACCAATAGGAGGAAGGATGCGTGTGATTGACATGTGGGGGGGTGACACATTAGGGGGGTCGCAGAGAAGAAGAAGAAGCTGTGACTTGAAGACATGGAGGTCCTGACAGACGGCTTGCCTTCAGTCAGCTCATCCCTGTGACGGCAGAAAACCTGCAGAGAGGAGAGACTGTGTGTGTGTGTGTGTGTGTGTGTGTGTGTGTGTGTGTGTGTGTGTGTGTGTGTCTGTCTGTCTTTGGTTACTGATTAGCTGCACAGTTCAGGAGTCCAGCATCCTCTCAGTGGAACCAGTTTGATCAGCTCAAATCCAGCTGCTCCAGGCTGGTTTTATGTACCCTGATGTGTCTGTGTGTGTGTGTGTCTGTGTGTGTGTCTGTGTGTGTGTCTGTGTGTGTGTGTGTGTGTTTGCAGGTTTAAGACGTTCCCCTGTGCAGCTGTGGAGGTGAAGAATGAGCCGATCCTGAGCTTCAAAGAGGGCAGCCATGAGAGGGTGGAGCTGCTGAAGGTCTGAGCTCACTCTGCTCCTCCTCACCCTCTCCTTCTTCTCACTCCTTCGCCCCTCCCTCACCCCTCTCACTCCTTACTCCCTGCTGTGTGTCTGCAGGCCTTGGCGAGCCTGAAGGGGAGGACGGAGGAGATCCCGTGTGTGGTGGGAGACGAGCACGTGTGGACCAAAGACATCAGATACCAGCTCTCTGTGAGGAAACGCTGGTTGCTCAGTCTGGTCACGTTTACCTTTAGCGCACGCTGAGGGGTCACCGCTCTCTCTCCTTTCCTCTTGCAGCCCTTCAATCACTCACACAAGGTGGCGAAGTTCTGCTACGCTGACAAGGTGAGCTCATCGCAGGTCTGAGTGACGGAGGTGCAGCATGACAGGACTCCTGCCCTCTAATCGTGAAGCGTCCGTGCTCTCGGGGCAGAAACCCTGGTTGTCAGTATGTTTTGGTCATGTCCTCTGTGTCCCGTGCAGGAGCTCATCAACAAAGCCATCGCGGCGTCTGTGGCGGCGAGGAAGGAGTGGGACCTGAAGCCCGTCGAGGACCGAGCTCAGATCCTCTTCAAAGCCGCCGACGTCATCAGCGGACCCAGGAGAGCCGAGATCCTGGCCAAGACCATGATCGGACAGGTACGGTAGGTGCGAGCCGGGGGGCGGTGACGGATTAACGAGGGGCGTGTCCTTACAGTTGTTTCCCTTGTTGTCTCGTTTGTGGGCGTTCAGGGGAAGACGGTGGTGCAGGCGGAGATTGACGCCGCCGCGGAGCTCATCGACTTCTTCAGGTTTAATGCCAAACACGCCATTGAGCTGCAGCGGCAGCAGCCGCTGGACGCAGAGGGAAGCACCAACACGCTGCTGTACCGAGGCCTGGAGGTAAAAATCAGGTTACATCGTGACTTCCTCGCGTAGGAGACCCGGCCACCCGACGCGGGATGTCCCAACGCTGACGTCAGCAGACGATTGATGAATTCACAGCTCGACCGTCGGCTGTTTCTGTTTGACCGTGAACTCGGAGTCACATGCTCACGCTGTGGTGGCGTTGGTTTGGAACAACCTGCTCGTGAAAGCGAGCCACGTGTTCAGTATGGCTCGAGAAGAAGCGCTGTGTGTATGACGGAGGCTGAGAGTTAGCTGTAGCAACAACAGAAACACATTTTACTCTGCACAACATGACATCACTTCCTGCTGTCGCCATAAGTGGAAGCGCGATGATTTTGTGTAGTCCAGCACTGGACCTGCTGTGAAGCGCTGGTCACGGCGATGATTATGATGGTTTTCTTGTTGCGTGTGCTTTTTTTTTTTCTGTGAACCCGTGAGTGGAACGAAATGGCGCTCTGGGGCACCTTACATGTGGAACGCCTCCCGTGTCACACGTAACCAGGTGGACCTGTGAGGCGGTGCTTCGTCCTCAGCTCGGCTGCAGCTGACCGCTCTCATGTCTTTGTTTCTTTCAGGGGTTTGTAGCTGCTGTGGCTCCGTTTAACTTCACTGCCATTGGTGGAAACCTGGCGGGCACCCCGGCTCTGATGGTGAGTGTGGTCGTGTCAGCTGACTCACAAAAGCCTCTTTCACCGCCGCGCACTTGGCTCCACTCGGCGTGAGTCGGCGCGAGGAGTCGTTATGAGCGACGCAGCCGAGCGTCCCGCGACGTCAGCTGTTTCTGCAGCTCTGCAACTTCACCAACCAGCTGAGATTCAGTGTCTGATGTTCGAGTCCGACTGTGAATTTAACTCGCACTGTGTGCAGCCCACTGGTGGCTCCACGTTCTCTTCTGACTTTAATGAACAGACAGTGCAGTGCGAGGCTGCAGGTGATGCGCCTGACACCTCCCACAGGTCAGATTCAGGTTTAAGGTTCCCAAAGCTCCAAGATGCCGGACGATTTCCCCGTAGTGCCGCCGCTCACGGACCTGACTGCCACGCTCCTTCTGGGGAGAAGTGCATCCATGCTGCGTGATTGATTTGTTTATAATAGATCAGCATGACACTGCTCTTAATAGAAGCAGCTGTCTTTATTAATTCGCTTTTTAATAAAGTTGTCCTGTTTCAGCTGTGGCTGATGGAGGATCTCTCCCTGATCTGTGGACTGTTTTCATGTCTTCCAGGGTAACGTCGTCCTCTGGAAGCCGAGTGACACCGCCATGTCTGCCAGCTACTCTGTGTATAAAATCCTCAGGGAGTGCGGCATGCCGCCAAACATCATCCAGTTCTTGCCCGCTGACGGCCCCGTGTTCGGAGACGCCGTCACCGCCTCGGAGCACCTGGCAGGCATCAACTTCACCGGCAGCGTGCCGTAAGGATGTTTACGACTGTTTCCACACAAGAATGTCCTGCAGAGTCTAAACATTCAATCTCTGAATCTCACTGTGCACCAAAACTGGAGCTCCGCCTTCTTGGACGCTCTGTTAGTACAGTGACCTCACAGCAGTTATTGGGCAGATCATTAAAATACTCCAGAAGACTCCACAGGTTCAGTTCAGGTGAAGCTGTGTCAACCAAAAAGGCCACGCCCCTAATAATAACAAGCACAGTTTAAACAGGTGAGATGTAAAAACATTGTCCCCTCCCACAGGTGTCAGCTTGTCTCTGACTCCTGTTAAAGGACTGAGCAGCATATAAAACTGTGACGCTCGCCCTTCTTTCATTCAGCCGTTATAACAGTTGTTATAAACGTTAACATCTCGCTGCTGGTGCCTCTGCTGGATGTCAGTGGAACTGCAGTTTCAGCTTGATTTGTCAGTGTGTCCGGTTCTTTCAGCTTTGTCAGAGTTGATGAGTGAAACGTCTTTCGTCCTCTGCCTGTACGTCTCTTATAAACGGTTCTGTGTTCGTAGGACGTTTAAGCGTCTTTGGAAGCAGGTCGCGCAGAACCTGGACATCTACAGGACTTTCCCTCGACTGGCAGGAGGTCAGGAGCGCTCCTCGCTGTCTGCTCTCACTACTGTCTTTAAAAGCAGCTCGTGTCCATCACTTCTTTGTGCTTTCAGAGTGCGGGGGGAAGAATTTCCACTTCGTCCACACGTCAGCGGAAGTCCAGAGCGTTGTGACGGGAACCATTCGCTCGGCGTTCGAGTACGGAGGTCAGAAGTGCTCGGCCTGCTCGAGGATGTACGTACCGGACAGCCTGTGGCCGCAGATCAAAGAGCAGCTGCTCGCCATCCACAAGGACATCCGAGTGGGCGACGTGAGTACAGAGAGCTGCTGCGTGGTCAGGAGCGGCGAGCGGCTTTGCTCGCTTCAGATTTGATGTAACACGTTCAGTTTGGTTTTTATCTGTTTGGGCTTTTTTAATAACGTCAGCCGAGAATCAGAACGGGTCATTGAAAACCTCTTTGTGAAGAACGACTCGGATCTAACATCGCTCGCTTACAAACCTTAGACACGTGTGGACGAATCGCCCGCATGTTGAGACAAGTGTCGTGGTGCCGGCTTCACACAGACCCACTAATGTAAGCTGAGTTCAAATGGGCATCCTCTATCCTCCTCTACTCCTCTGTTGTTTGTTTGTTTTTAAGTAAAGCAGGCGTTGTAAATAAACAGAGCAGCTCTGCCACAAAGACATTTACCCATTAAATTCTTAAATGACACAGCAGCCTTCAGGATTAGTGGTTAAGCTAACATCACCTGGATTATTTCTCTATTCAAATGCAGAGGGATGAGTTGGCTGACACACAGTGACAAACATGCTGCTCCCTGACTTCTCCCAGCAGGCTCCTGTGGTGGTGTTTGGAAAAAGAAACGCCCGCTGTCCCAGCTTTACACCAGGACTTGAACGCAGCTTACATCTGTGCGACGCGGGCAGCATTAATCTGTGTTTTTTGACCGCGTGTGGATGTGGCGTGTCCTGTGCGTATCAGCTGATTCGTCCGTGCGTGTTTGAGGTTTTGTGGGCGAGTTGCAGATGTTAGCGTCGTTTCAGACGTGCACACAGAAGCGGTTTGAAAAGTCTGAGCTTTTCATAAGTGATCAGGATTTATTCAGGTTAGATGTTCATTAATAACAATTCAGGGAGCTTTACACTGTAAGGTCGACCCTACAGTAATACACACAGAGAAAAAGCCAACAATCATATGACCCCCTATGAGCAGCACTTTGGCGACAGTGGGAAGGAAAAACTCCATTTGAACAGGAAGAAACCTCCGGCAGAACATCCAGGTGATTCAGCCTGACGTGCAGAAGCATGCAGTCATGTTCGCTCTCACGTCCTGCATTATTTGAGCGTTAATGATTTGCAGCAGGTGACTCAGTCAGCCGTGGGCTACAAACAGGACGTGGGGGCGGTCCTAAAGTTTCGCTCTGAGCAGGTTTTAAGTGCAAGAAGTGCGTGATGTTTGAGTCTCACTGATTTCCTCTGTTTTGTCAGCCTGTCGAGGACTTCAGCACCTTCTTATCAGCCGTGATCGACGACAAGGTAAACATCCCGTTGCTCGGAAACAACAAAAGTCTCAGTGTTAGTATGTCGGTGGTGTACGTCATGAGCCCCGTTTGCTCGTCACCTCCTGCAGTCGTTTGGGCGGATAAAGAAGTGGCTCGAACGCGCCAAGTCTTCCCCAAACCTGAAAGTCATCGCCGGAGGAAACTGCGACGACAAGAAGGGCTACTTCGTGGAGCCGACCATCATCGAGACCAAAGACCCGCAGGACGCCATCATGAACGAGGTACGGGCCGCAGTAACCGTCTCCCTGCTTCCTGTGTGCATCCTTCATGAGTCCTTGTTTACAGTTTCATGTATGTAGCTTGGCGAGCGCGCACAGGCGTGTCGACGAGCTTGTCTCAGGTCTGTTAGCGACACAATGTTTGACAGCGAGCACAAGTATGAAGTGATGCTGCGTGAGCGTCCATGTTGTTTTTAAAACCCCACCGCGAGTGTCACGCATCATTATTACCTCAGCTGCTTTCCTCGCGATGGCATGTTGTCATGTTCACGCCATCTGCATGTGTCCGCCTTCTTGATCCCGTGTTTCTGCGTGTTTAAATGAACACGCGTGTTCTGCAGGAGATCTTCGGGCCCGTCCTCGCCGTTTACGTTTATCCTGAGAAGGACTACAGAGAGGTTCTGCGGCTGATCGACGCCACGTCGCCGTACGCGCTGACCGGAGCCGTGTTCGCCAAGGACGAGTAAGGCTCACCCTCAGCCACTTCCTGTTTGACTGTCAGTGGGTTACAGTGAGAAAGAGGCGGAGCTCTAACAGCGATGGATTCAGAGGAAGTTTGAACTCTGTGTTGTTCTGGTTGTTTCCGTCACAGGAAGGTGATCGACGAAGCCTCCAGCGTGCTGAGGAACGCCGCGGGAAACTACTACATCAACGACAAATCCACCGGCTCCATCGTGGCTCAGCAGCCGTTCGGGGGCGCCAGAGCTTCAGGTTAGCGTCGCCGCTGCTCTGACCTCAGCTGGAGCGTAACAGAGTACATTTACTCGAGTACTTCCTGTTTTGCCGACGGTTTCTTATGTCTGATCAGAATATCGCAGATATGTCTGAAATATTTGTCAATGCCTGTTACACGTGTTACATAGTTTGTCCACCAGAGGGCACTTACCTGTTGGGAACGCCAAACAACGACTCCGAGCAAAACGTAAGCGAGGACCAAACGACGTGTGACCATAAGTTTAGTGCTGTTTGCTTTGTGTGGCAGGTACAAACGACAAACCTGGAGGTCCTCACTACGTCCTCAGGTGGACGTCTCCGCAGACCGTGAAGCGGACGCACGTCGCCCTCACAGAGTGGAAGTACCCCTACATGGGCTGAGGAGGAGTCCGTCCGCTGAGACCACGCGCGTCCCGATCACCTCCTCGTCTCGCTGCACTGAACGTGTCTTCCATCCTAACACGGCTGCTTTTCTAATCAATCCTGGTAGAGTCAGTGAGGTCCTGTGAGCACGGCAGGTTCAGGTGTGCGGCTCAGGCCTCAGCTGAGATGATCGGTTCATTAATCAGTCGGTATCTGTCCTGTTAAGAGTTATCATTGGTTTAAAGTTCGTGATTTAAAACTCTAGTCGAAGTCTCAGAGATCTGCATCCGTTTCCTGTTTTAGAGTTTTTTCCATTTCCTGTGTGATGTAGAAATAACTTCCTGTTTGAGAGCGCAGACAGTGGCTGTGTCCCAATTAAGAGACTGCACGCTTGAAGTACGCAAAGCTGTGTGTAACGTGTCTCGCGGTTAGTATCATGGTTGCTAGGCAACCTGAACAGCGCGACGAAGCGTATACCATCCCATTTCACAAGCCTCTCGCTTCCGCACTTCTCGTACATATGCTACGCACCGTACGTAGTGCGCGTACTTCAAGCGTGCAGACCCTAAATGGGACACAGCCAGTGAGCGTCACCTGCAGCAGAGCCCACACGGACTCGTCATCGGGCTGCAGCACACATGTCCGTCCCTGCCGGTCTGGACTCGACTCGCGTCCGTTTCTTTGACTCAGAGCTGTGTTTTCAGAACGTGCCTGCCTTAGAAACTCTGATGGTTACTTTTCAACAATAAATAATGGAAACATTTGGTCTGTTATGCTCCTTGTGTTTGCTCAGTCTCACTTCAACAGTCTGCACACACATCTATATACCTGCAACACATCAAGTTCATCAGGGAGGATATGAAAAGTGGCAGGTTAGACGTCAGGTTTCCATCAGTGATGGGAACGCCTAAAAGCTGATGTAAAGCTACGCATGCAGATCAGTATTTAAGGTCTGTTGCTGTTGCGCTCACAGAGGGAAGGTAAAGGCTTGTAGATGTAAATCTGAAACAAGCTCTTGTAACTGCATGGCACTGGATTGGCTTTGCTGACGGTGAGAATTACCTGATAGGAGGCTGCTTGCAGCCAGAAATACTGCAATGCTGCATCGGAGACTTCTGCTATTATACGAGCACTTCCAGGACAGAGATCATGATCGACGCCACGTTGCCGTACACGCTGACCGGAGCCGTACGGAGCACCATGGTAGATGGTGCTGCGCAGCAACCAGTAGCACCGACGTGACAAAGCCACGCACACGATCACACGAAGGGGTCTGCAAGTGAGAAGGACAGCTGCACAGTGAGATTTACAGTGAGGCCAAATATTTATTTATCATTTCAAGTAAAAACTGACATGAAATCTTGAGGTGGTCTTATAGCAACATTAGATTTTTTTAATATCTAAAAATGTTTTCAAGGACAAATATGCCAAATAAAAATGTTGTGCTCCTCTTTTACAGCACTTTACAAAGTACGTGGACTTCTCTCAGTGTTTGCATCCAAGAACACGTGATTTGTTTGTGGACTCGTTTCTTATCAGTCTCTTTGTACTTGACAAGATCTGCAATTAACAGAATAATTACAACAACATTTTATGGATGTTTTGAAAGACGTAAATCAACATTACATTTAATGTAGGCAAAGATGAACAGCAGATGGGAGTTTATTATAAACCAAGTAATCAGTTACACACTTGGACGTGTTTTATATCAATTTTATTAAATATATTATGGCTTAAATGTACAAGAACCGTTATATACAATTACATAATTAACCCAAGTAATAACAGTAGTTTTCTACTATTGTAAGCTCGATTAATCGAACAATAGCATTACTGATCATATTATTAAGTACATATTTTTACACATGTAGGAGGTCAATTTCATTATTTTACGTTACGTTTCTGTCCTGTTCGAGCCGCGACATCCATCATACCGAGCAAAATGTCCCGTATGCTGCAATGCCACTTTCTGACCAACAGATGGCACCACAATCTAATTTTACTGTGATTTTATCAGACAAGCGCTTTTGTCCTGGTCTTTGTTTTAGATGAGGTATTGATTGAAATTAATACCAAAATTTTACTGGATTTTTGTTAAAAGAAATGAACATTCAGCACATGTTTAAACTATGTCCAGCTGGCTGTGCTTCTGCATGCCAGAGGTGGCCTTATTTGATGGTCAAACAGTTGGCAACCATTCAGTGCTGTGATGGTTTCCCACGAACGTAGAGAAGTCTGTGGTTTACAGCAAACTAAAGAGGTCGAACAGGCTGGAAGGACAAAAACTCAGAGCTTTAAAGAATTCATTTCTAACATCTTTTGTTTAAAGCAGCGGTCTCCAACCTTTTTTGCGTCACGGACCGGTTTATGCCCGACAATATTTTCACGGACCAGCCTTTAAGGTGTCACGGATAAATACAACAAAATAAAACTAGTACCGGTACCGAAAAAAAGAAAATTTATTCATAACACACGTGAAAAGACCCAGGAAAACCGAGTTAACGATAAAAGGATAACGAAATAACGCTGAAAACCGATAAAAACCCTGAAAACCAGACATTTCACACCCGAAACCAAGTGCAGAAACCCAGAGCACAGGCAGGAGAGCTTAGCCATAGCTACGTCCACACCGCCCCGGATAGATTTGAAAACGGCGTCTGAAGACGCTCCGCGTCCACACAAGCCTTTTCAGTCATTTTCACAGAGTTGTGCGTCCACACTGAAACGGCTGCAAACGCTGAATAGCGTTTTTTTAAAAGCCGGGAAATGCGCCGTATTTGATAGCTTGCTGCGAGACCTCACACCGAGCACATCTACTGCGGGTGTGGTGCCTGTTATCAGACCCGGAGTTAGCACATCCCCCAAAAACCCGAAGAGGAGAGTCCTGGCCCCTAGCCCTGCCAGTGTAGCAGAAATGATGAGGATGATGATGCAGCAGCAGCCGTTCTTCTCTGCGTGAGTAGCTTAATGTTGTCCGTGTGTAATTTGAGTAGGCTAACCACGTTATTACATTAATGCATGTAAGGTGAACTAGCAAACATCATCATAGCTACATGCTGCTGTCTTCTTGTTTGATGGCAGGTACTCCCTTCACCCTGGCCAAAAAGGCTAAAATGACCAAAGAAAAAGAGGAAAACAGCTGAACATGAGAGGTTTTTGGACAAAGTTTGTGTTTTTTCCATTGTTTAAGCTTCCAGCCAAGAGTGATGCCATATATGCCCCATAGCTGCAGAAAAGGCTAACATTGTTATCTTTTTACAAAAAAACAGCTGAACATGAGAGGCTTTTGGACAAAGTTGGTGTTCTCCATTCTTTAAGCACCGGCACCGTTTCAAAAGTACTGGTTTGGCACCGGTATCGGATAAAACCTAAACGATACCCATCCCTACAGATTTTGCATATTTGCAAAGTTTGCATATTTCATGATCATTAACATGCACATTTGCATGTTAATGATCATGAAAACTGACCTCACGGCCCATGGTTTCAGTTATCATGCAAATGTCCTGTTAATAAGGTTGGAAACCTGCAGTCAGCTGAGACTGAAGAAGTCACTTGATGATGATGATGATGATGATGAAACGCTTCTCCCACTGAAAATGTCAGGTCCAGATGAACAGAATGATATTTTTGGGATTCTACAGGAAGGTTTACACACCTACAAAGAACAGTTGTAAATAGAGAGCTGTGTGTCTCCTTGGTGTATTGCTCATGCCATTACGTTTTTCTGTTATTCCTAATTTTACATGTTTTCCTGTTGTAATTACTTGAGTTTCAGCAATAAAGCTGCTTTTAAGTTACTTCCCGAGTCCTGTATTTGGAGTTTAACTGAAACCTTGAAAACAGCCCTACAGTTTTATCACTGTTTATTTTAAACTTTTCTGGCTGTTGTGTGTAGAGAGAATGACATGCAAACACCACCAAAAACAAAACCACCTTGGTGGAGGTAATTTAAAAACGATCAAGTTAAAAGGTTATTAGGTAAAGAACCTGTGAGTAAGGCCCAGGTGGACAATAGCTAGAGTGAACAAGGCTCAGCGTCAGGCTTTAAAATGAATCAAAACTCTGTTTGGGGTTTCTGGCTTTGTTGTTGAAGTGAACAGACTTGCTCAAGATCACTTTCCAGTTCGATTCAACTCAATTGAATTTTATTTATACAGCGCCAAATCACAACACCAGTCGCCTCAAGAAGCTTTATATTGTAAGGTAGACCCTAAAATAATACATACAGAAAGTATGTATTATTCAATCATATGACTCCCTAGGAGCACTTTGGCAACAGTGGTAAGGAAGAACTCCCTTTTAACAGGAAGAAACCTCTGGCAGAACCAGGCTCAGGGAGGGGCGGGGCCATCTGCTGTGATTGGTTGGAAGCCAATGAAGGGAAGCCAGTACAGGAGAAATCTGCTCTCTTTCTAGTCCCTGTCAGGACTCTTGCTGCAGCATTTTGGATTAGCTGAAGGCTTTTCAGGGAGTTTTTAGGACTTCCTGATAATAATGAATTACAGTCGTCCAGCCTGGAAGTAATAAATGCATGAACTAGTTTTTCAGCGTCACTCTGAGACAGGATATTTCTAACTTTAGAGATGTTGCACAAATGGAAGAAAGCAGTCTTACATATTTGTTTAATATGTGCGTTGAAGGACATGTCCTGGTCAAAAATGACTCCAAGGTTCCTCACAGTGTTACTGGAGGCCAAGGTAATGCCATCCAGAGTAAGAATCTGGTTAGATACCATATTTCTAAGCTTTTCAGGGCCGAGTACAATAACCTCAGTTTTATCTGAATGAAGAAGCAGAAAGTTAGCGGCCATCCAGGTCTTTATGTCTTTAAGACATTCCTGCAGTTTAACTCACTGGTGTGTGTTATCTGGCTTCAAAGCTTTTCAGTTGGACTTTGTCACCGTTTAGTTCCCATGTATGTTTCCTGTTTTATTGTGTTAGTCATCTGTCTGTATGTGTTATGTTTAGTTCTACTTCCTGTGTCATTAGTCAGATCTAGTTCAGCTGTGTTCCCACCTGTTTCCATTCATCATCATTATCCAGTCTATTAAACCCTCAGTTTCCCACAGTTCCTTGGCTCGTCATCATCGACTTCTCGTGTGTGTTTTCAGTCGAGCTCTGTCATTGGGGCAGCTAGTATCCAGCTGTCACCTGCTCCTGTGCCTGCTCCCAGGGCAGCTGAGACCTGGTCCACTCCTGCACCCATACCTGTTCCTCGGGTGGCGATAGCTGGTGTCCAGCTAGCTCCTTCGCCTGTCCCTGCTCCTAGGTTGAGAGCAGCCAGGACCCAACACGTCCCTGCACCTGTACCTTCAGGTTCGGCCAGTTCCTCCACCTGTAATGGTTTCAAGGGACGGAAGACCCAGTCCTCAACCTGAGCTCCATCTGCAGCATCCAGTGCTTGCTGCAAGCTACGCGCACCCCCAGCTAGAGCCACCTGAGCCTGCTATGATCCATGCACAGCCCAGCATAGGTTTCTGCACCTGCTGGTCCTGCTCTGTCTAAGCCAGAGGTCTGCGCCAAGCTGCACCACCAGCAACCTCAACTGGTCTACAGTGGATCGTCGCTGGCACCGCTGCTGGCCTCCCAGATAAGCTCTAGTGATGCTGCTGACCACGTGGCTGTCCTCCTGAACACTTGTTTCAGACTCCGCCCCATTCATCCTTTGTTTTGGTCCTTTCTTTCCATTCCCACACACCGGACCGTGACAATGACAAAGTACAGAGCAACAGAGCACTGGAGGAACCAGTAAGTCAACAGATATAACGAGGCCAGTAATGAATTATAAACAGATCCGAAAAAGGAGAATGACCGATTAAGATAAGAAATTCACCACCTGGGTCACAAGATCAACTCCAAACTCGATACACTTGTGAGAGACATGCTGAGCTTGTCTGACCATGTAGCTGAAGTGGAAACGATTAGGGTGAATGGAGGAATTGTCGGCAGAGGCTATTGAGGCATTAACTACTTGCCTGGAGCAGCATGAAGTTCTACGGTCAAAGCTGACGGACCTGGAGTCCCACTCAAGAGGAAACAACATTCTAATATTCGGTCTGTAGAGAGAAAGGAAGACAACTCTTTCTTATAATATATTTCAAACCTCCTTAACCGTGAATCGCTTCTGTCCTCAGGCCTTTACTCGAGCTGCAGAAATGTGGCTTTTCTGTGGACATGGCAGTGGGGAACATTGAATAGCGCGCAGCTTTGTCTGCTATTGGGATGAACCGCAGCCTGGGGAAAGGATAGCAGCCCAGAGAGTGAGGGAAATGCTACAATAGTTCATTAGAGACCACAACGGAGCTAAAACTTGAGCCACATGGTTGGGAATGAACACTTCAGGTCTCTAATAGCAAAATAATTACATATACCTGGTACTTTAAAACTGCCTCATAGCTCTCCGTTTATGCTCCAGTTCACAGTCCATGGTTGATATTCTAAATATATCACAGTCTGTAAAAAAACCTCTCATGTATAACCAGTGCCTCCATCTGTGTCTGCATTTAGTTCATTCTCCTGGTCCGGCCTCCCGGCCATAACACCACCATGGATTTGAGAGAAGCCAATTGAGTCTAATAACAGATTAAAGATTACATGCAGTGTCATAATTTGTAATGACATACTGCATCTGTTGGTGATGGATTTTGATAAATTCTGTCTTTTTGTATTGTGAAACGTCCTGCAAAACGCACAAGTATACTAACGTTGTGTTGTTCAAATGTTGCATGAAAACAGGTTAGTTTGTGTGTGAAATAACAGATCCAAGCTGAATGTGTTCATTACAACCACAATTAGAACTTAGACTTGTTTGTATCCTCATGCACTAATATTACTTTTGTGTTATATTAACATAGCAGAAGGTCTTTTTACCCGTGCATGTAAATGAGGGTGGACTCTTTAAGGAGATACTTTTTACTTTCTTACTTTGAGTACATTTCAGAGTAAATTTGCTTTTTCACTTTTAGTTGACTAAAACAGTTGAATCAGTTTTTACTGCAGTGTTTTTTAACACAAGCGTGGCGGGCGTGGTCTGCAGTGCTGGTGCAGGGGAGGCAGATGCACCTGCACGGCATCTGCGATCACGCCTCGCCGACATAAAAGGTCCTGATTGTTGTTGTTGTTGTTGCGGTGCATGTGTCGGTCTGTAGAGCTGCAGCCGAACATGTGAACCGTAAATAAAAGTGAAAATTATGCTGAAAAGCATAAAAAGGTTGTCTGGTCTGTCGTGGCTCATTTACAACAAATATCAGAATGTGTACTTACAGAATCTCTGTACGTTGCCACCTCAGCTGATACGTTTATAGTATGTCACAGCAGCTGTTCAACTACAAAATGTGTTTCATTTTGCTGTTCATCTTCTGCACGTTGTAGTTCCAGCACAGCGGATACCTGAGGTCACACTACGAGGAGACAGTGTACGCTTGTTTGGATCCCAGCTCGCCGTAGGAAAAGGAGATGGGAGGGACTTTTGAAATATCCTCTGTTTTCTGGAATCATGTTTGCTTAGTGGCCTCAGTTCAACCGGAGTGCTCATCAGAGGGGATGTGTGTGTGTGTGTGTGTGAGAGAGATTGATTAGGACGAGGAAACTAGAGGTTCCATAAAAACAGATGCGATTGTGGTCGAGCTGTTTTCCTCTCACTCTACTGAATGTATACGCCCTGAATGTGGACGGTCCATCTTTCTTCACGGCACTTGTCCCAGACACGTCCCAAACAAACCTTGTCATTGGTGGGGAATTTAACTGTGTGTTGGACCCCTACCTTCTTTAACTAAGCAGGTCAGGAACAACTCCAGTGCATTTCTTAACACCGTTATTGAAAATTCAAATGTGTCTGATGTTTGGAGAACTGCAAACCCCACTGGTAGGGATTGCTCTTTCTTTTCAACTAGGCATAATTCATACAGTAGAGTTGACTACTGTCTTTTGGATGCCAAATCAACGCCATATGTCATTGACACAAATTCTCACAATATTGTCATCTTGGATCACTTCCCTGCCACATTAACCTTAAACATCCAAAATGCAACTAGACCGCAGCAAACATGGTGGCTTCAGCCTCTATTGTTGGGCGAGAAGGATTTTCATGAATATTTGGAAACGCAGATCTCTGTATTTGATGTAAACTCGGAAACTAAGCCTGCTACACTTTGTATATGAATAAATATGAATATAATGATCTACTCTGAGCAAAAGTCAGTGAAGCTTTTTTGTACACCAAGCAGAAATACTTTGAGCCTGGTGACAAACCATATAAAATACTAACAAGACAACTTGGGAAACAAGAACAATAATGCAGGTGAGGCTTCAACGGACCTCAGAGACATTATCAATATGTCCAATTCTATCAAATTTATACACGACACAAAATATAGATTGTGACTCTATGAAAAAGTTCTTGGATAGCAGCACTTCTGCAAACCTAGGGGAGGATGAACTCGCACACTTAAACTCACAACAGAACAACAGAACTAACAATAGAAGAAATCAAGAGGGCGACTGCTTCAAGTAAAATCAATGAGGCTGCTGGACCAGATGGCATCGCCAGTGAATTTTAGTGAGGTTTTTGTGCCCATACCTGCATAAAACATTTCCTGAAGCTCTAGTAGATAAAGTCCTCCTCCCACCCTTACAGAGGAGATTATAACTGTCCTTTATAAGAAAGTAGGAATGCTGAGGATGCTGGTTCTTATCGTCCCATCTCCTTGCTGGATGGGAAACTATTTGCAGAATATCCATAATGCAAGACACTGCTTGATTCAGGTTAAAGCTTTTCAAGAGAAAGGTTAAATAAAATACACCCTGAGGTGTCTCCTCTGTGTGAGAAATGCTCCCTAAGCCACATTTCATTTTTTGTCCCAAGGTTAAAAAAATGCTCCAGTTCTTCATGTGCAGTTGAGCCCTGATCCACTAACAGTTATTCTGGGCATCTTTGATGATACTGTGGGAATAGACCGTGCAAAGCGACGTGTTATAGCTTACTGTATTATTATTGCAAAGAAACTTCTCACTCACTGGAAGAAGAGAGATGCATCCCCCTTACAGCTCTGGCTTAATGAGCTGGCAAGTACATTAAATCTGGATCTACGATATACTCTTTGTGACAGACCGTCCCTACATGTCTGCAGCTCTAACCAGCAGTTATAGTTTTTTGGCTTCTTATTCTGACAAACGAGCTGGACAGCTGGGACTGTGGGTGTGTGGGAGGGTATGGTACCATATTATGTAATGTTTTGTTATGTGATGTTAATGTAAAAAACAGAGCGACTATCTGATACTGTAATTTCCATTGTCATACAAACATGTGAACTGCTCAATAAATATATGTTGAAAAAAACAACAGATGAAGCAGAAAACATCTGGAATGACTTTCCCAAACATTTAGGCGATTCCTGCCTTTCTTCAGGTTTTCATCCTATCTCCAGCCACCGCTTGTGTCCATGATCTCCTTCTTTCGGTCACTACCCACAGCTCGCGACTGTAGGTGAGGGTAGGGACCTGAAAGCTTTGCTTTTACACTCAGCTCTCTCTTCACCACGACGGACCGGTGCAGCGTCCGCATCACTGCAGCTGCAGCACCAGTCCGTCTGTCGATCTCCCGCTCCCTGCTCCCGTCACTCGTGAAAAAGATCCCCGAGATACTTAAACTCCTCCAATTGGGGCAGGAACTCGTCCCTGACCCAGAGTGGGCACTCCACCCTTTTCCAGCTCAGGACCATGGCCTCAGATTTGGAGGTGCTGATTCTCAATCCCACCGCTTCACACTCGGCTGCGAACCGTACCTCACGAAGCCAAAAGAACCACATCATCTGCAAAAGGCAGAGATGAGATTCACCACCCTGGTGAAAGCTGATGCTAAGTGGTGGAATTGAATTGAACTGCCGGCTCTGCAGACCGAGCTCTTGCAATGGTTGTATGAGGATCAAATGGCCCGTAGCAATGGGCCAAACACCCCATACTGCCAGAGCGCCTCCCACAGGACACTCAGAGGGATGCGGTCGAATGCCTTCTCCAAGTCCACAGAACACATGTAGACTGCTTGGGCAAACTCCTCGAGAGGTTAAAGAGCTGATCCAGTGTTCTACGACCACGACGAAAACCACATTGTTCCTTTGGTATCCGAGGTTTGGCTAAAAGACAAACTCGTCTTTCCAGCACCCTGGCATAGACTCTCCCGGTCAGTCTTTTTGGTGCCTTGTAAATAAAACTGTATTTTAGTAAAGCTCATGATCTTTATTCTGAGAGATTTCTGCCTCAGCTGTAGTTTAAGGTTCAGACCTGTCGGTCACGTTCACGGCTTCTTCATTCGTGGGACACTGTTGTCTTCTCTGCTTTCACACAGGAAGCTCAGTGTCTCCTCAGACAGTTGCTTTCTTCACCAGAGAACTTATCGAGCTGATTGTGCTCGCAGATCCTTCCGATCTGGAACCGTCAGATCATCGAGTCAGAAACTTCTGCTCTCCAGTCGTGGCCAAACTCGGACGAACACAGACGTCTCAGGTGAGTCTGACGGCTCACAGGTAACAGGTCTCTGTGTGATGAACAATCAGAGACGTTCATGTGAAGGTGAACACAGGCTCAGGAAACTCTCAGACAGCAGCTCAGGTTACAGGTGTGTGTGTGTGCGTGTAAACAGTCATCAGCGTGTGCTGTGTGATGAGATGTGTGATGACAGGAAGGGCGTGTGTCGCTGACGCCTTTCATCTGGAAGTGCAGGATTTAGGAAGAGGAAACTGCAAACACTCATTTCTGTCTTTGATGTTTCTCAGCCAGAGAGAAAGAAGAGACGGCGGCGAGCAGATTTAACCTGCGTCACCTGAGTGAATCCCCCCCAAAAAAGAGAAAGATGATAAATTCAACATTTTCCACACAGGAAGTGTGCGACGTTCGGTTTCACCTTAATCTGACCTCAGAGCTGCGAGTTAATCGGCTCAAGGTGAAGCTAGACGCAGCTCGCTGGTTTTCTACAGTTTCTCTTACCTGATGACCCTGTACACACCTGTAGGGGGTGGGGCTTCAGTAGGCAGAAGCAGGTAAAGCATCAGCTTTTCATCGTGCACTCAGTGTTCCTGTGAAGCTCGAGGAGGAAGGAGCGCAGCTGCACCTGAAGGTGAGATGAAGACACGACTAATCACATCATGCATTCACACACACACACACACACACACACACACACACACACACACACACACACACACACACACACACACTGTGCAGTTTAAATGATGCTGTTTGTAATGTGTGCAGCTGTAGTCTCCACTGTTTTGTTTTTAATTGTCTTTCACTTTTTATTTTTTGGAAGAAATCTCAGTTTTAAGAGGAAAGTTCTCACATTTCCTCCCAGAAAGGGTGTCAGAGTGTTACTGGAAACCAGTGAGTGTGTGTGTGAGCTGATCTGGTGCTGCGTTCACTGACTGGGACTAAACGTGGGCGCAGCGGTTCTTCGTGTTGCTGTCAGAATAAAAACTAAAACTAAAGATGAATGTAAAAGATATTTTGTACAACATGTAGACTAAAAAAACCTTGAAGTTAATTTACGTATTTAAAATACGGAGAAAACCTGTTTTTCATCACTTTGTTCACGTACGCAGACTCTTCGTGAAGGTTTTGGTGCTTTTGTTCCCCTGGATGCAGAGTTTAAACCTGCTCTGAACTTTTAAAGATGCCCAGTTTAACTGTGACATTAATTCAAACTACAAAGAAAATCTTAAACAGGTAAACTTGCTCTGGAAACTATTTTAAACATAACAAGTAGCTGTCTCCGTGCTGGAGTTCAGCTCTGGATTAGACCGGCTCCGTCGGGCGTGGTCTCCAGACTTTGATTATTTTAGATCCAAAGCAGGCTTTGAAAAACCAAACCAAGCAAAAAGCAAGAAGAATTATTTTTAAAAAATAATTCTTTCTTCTTTTTCCACAAAAGGAAAAAGAAGAAAGAATTATTTTTTAAGTAAGACTGAAAAACCTTCCTGAGTTTACCTGAAGTTCAGTGATTCTGATCCATCAGATCGTCTCATGTGTTTAACACCTCATTTCAGGACAAAAATTACACAAAGAACAAAGCTGCTGTTGCTCCAGATGTGCAGTCATACAAATACCTTATACTCAGGCTTTGATCATCAGCTCAAGTTCAACGTGACCATGAAGTCCATCATAAAACAAGGTCAACACACAACAGATTTGTGTTAGATTTAGATGTTCTTCCCACAGAGCAGAACACAGATTTGAGTATCTGAGTATCTCCAGGTTCATGATTTAGTCTAAAAGAAAGATCGATAAACTGCACACATGGTGTTTTTATGTCCAAACTCCTCCTCATATCATATCTAATTTAATCCTGATGATCCAGAACGTCAGAAATATTTTTCCTTTCAGCCTCTGAGATCTGAGAAGTCCTCAGAAATCAGAACATGTGATTTTCATCCTTTTTTTCCCAAGACTTCCTATATGTTGTTCAAAATATCAGGTTCAAATTTCTCATTATTAATTTTGACCAATCACAGTTCGACCCACACAGGTGAGTCAAAGAGGCCACACCCCTAATAATGCAAATTTTAAGCCATATTCCAGGTATGTTAGAAAACCATTCTTCCCCATACACTTGCATTATTTTCCTTTGACTCGTGATATTAACTCCAGATGAATCGTTAAAGTCGTCTCCAGGATATAAAACGGTGTCATTAACATATAGTGAACTCTTCCTCTTATTTTTATTCTGTAACAAAAGTTTAATACGGCATGAAATTATCCATCAAGACCAAAACGGTTTTTGTTTCAGGCTGCAAACATGTTTGTTTCTGCTATAACGTTGGACATTTTAAAATGCAAGTCTATGGGGATTGACTCACTGCTGGACCCTCTGCTGGATGGTAGAGGAACTGCAGTGTCAGTCAGCAGGAAGATAACTCACCTGTGTGGCTTTTCAGGTTGGAAGATTCAGGATTAAAGCTGAATTTGTCTTTATGCGTCTCCCCAGATCTCTGCGTGCTGGTGATCGACTGTCTTTGAGGTGGTCTTTGAAGACTGTTGTTGATCCAGCTGGGAGTTCGGATCAGGTACTGCTCAGCCAGGTTGCACGATGAGCTCTGCCTTCTCTCCTTCGTTCATCGAACAACGATCTTCGAACCTGAGCTTCGGCGTGTCTCCACCTGCTGGACTCTCTGAGGATCACAGCATCTCGCAGCACTCAGACTCTCTCTCCAACTCCGTCCCCTTCCTCCTCTACCCGTCCAGCATGGACCCTACCGGCCTTGGCCTCTACAGAGGTCCTCTGAGGGGCCCTGGCCCTGGGATCTTGCCCTATCTGACCCCCTTTCACCACCACGGACACTTCAGCGTCTACGAGTGTCCATTTGAGCCGGCATTCATCCAGAAACGAAATGAGCGGGAGCGTCAGAGGGTAAAGTGTGTCAACCAGGGTTACGCCAAGCTGAGAGACCACCTGCCAGGTCAGAGTGCCGACAAGCGCCTAAGCAAGGTGGAGACGCTGCGGGCCGCCATCAGGTACATCAAATATCTGCAGGGCCTAGTGGAGCTGGAGGACACCAGGCACAGTGGAGGGGTATCGCCCAGCACCTCGTCTCCGGGCCTAGACTGCAGCGCTGAGGCGGAGACCTTCACCTGCTAAACAACCACCATAAGGTCACACTGAAGTACTCTTTCCACTGCCGGGTTCAGACTGCAGGACGCTTCTTGCATCAGCTGATTGAAGAGACAGATTACATGCCGCTGTTCTTCACCTGTGTGACGACATCAAGAAGGAGGAGCCAGGAGGAGAGTGGGAGTCACACAGCGTTACAGAGGCCTCCATCAGTCAGGTGGATGCCGTGCAGTCTGAACCTGGCATCGAGTTTATCAACAACCCTTTTGTTTGAAGGTGCAGCAGAAGCAGGAACGTGGTCACCACAATCCGTCCATCACCACCAGAACACGAGGAGCACGATTAGTTTCTCCCTTGAGTATCCCGCACACGTTATCCACATCGTTACCAAAACGGAGTCTGGCATCCATCCGTGTTCTGAACGAAGGCAGCAGGAAGTCTTCTTTGTGAAGATGTTCATCCACTGAACGCCTTATGGTCATGAGCGTTGTTGACGTCGTCACGTGACTTGTTAAGGGTCACATGGGTCCCAGTTTGAGCATGGAGGGAAAGGATTTGAGCCGGCATCATTTCACTGTATTGTGGATGGGTGAGAACTTTATGGTAACAGAGATGTGGATGCAGATGACCTTGGAAACATCATGCACTGTTTAATCAGAGTTTAAAACAACTTCATTTTTCTGACGTGGATAAAAAGCAAAGTGTAGATTTACAGGAGGAACATCGTAACAAAGTATAAGTACTACATTACAGTACTTCAAGGTGCAGCAGGAATACAATTTTCAGGTATCTCTACTTTGAATATTTATTTTTCTGACAACTTTTTACTTTTACTCCCCACGTTTTAGCAGAAATATCTGAACTTTTTATTGGTTAATCTGTCAAACAGGCTTGTTACGTTCAGTTAAAGACATCTGGAGGAAGTTTATACTTCCAGATTCTTCCAGATTCCGAAACAATAGCGCTTAAAGACAACCCTTTTGGTGTATCGTATATGCATCAATTATATCGCTAAACTCAGAAGTTAAAGTGAGCCAGAATGATCCACAAGAGTGTTTATGGTACAGACTTCAACTACTACAGAAGAGCAGCGAGCATAAAGGCAGTAATGTTTTTCAAGTGTCTGGTAATTTCACATGCAGCATTTCTAAGAGTTCAGCAAACACACAAACTCTTTGCGTGCAGCTTGTCACACAGTGAGTCTGCTAGCTAAAGGTCCAGACGCTGTATTTCCCATCATGAGAGAGAAGTTCACTCACAAATGAAGAAAAATGTAAGAAAGAGGAAAGGAGAAGAAGAGCGGTTAGATCAGGGGTGGGGAACTCCGGGTCTCGAGGGCCGGTGTCCTGCAGGTTTTAGATGTGTCCTTGATCCAACACAGCTGATTCAAATGGTTAAATGACCTCCTCAACATGTCTCGAAGTTCTCCAGAGGCCTGGGAATGAACTCATCAATTGTTTCAGGTGTGTTGACCCAGGGTGAGATCTAAAACCTGCAGGTTCCCCAACCCTGGGTTAGATAGAAGTAAGGACGGGTGCAGAGCAGCTGTGAGGTTCATGGTCAGTCACAGATAGCACCCTCCGTCTCCGTCCCATCCAACACAGCGTAGTGAGGTATTGCCGACTTAGCCTCTATGCACTGTATCAGTGGTGGTAGCTCCTACATAGCAGAGGCATATGTTTGCTCATTATGAAGAGGTAATTCCTCCATCGCTTAGGTATGCTTTGCCTACGTTCTACCGCTCTCTGCACGACCCACACAGAGAGGGATTTGGTAGTGCTGATGTAGCATGCTTGTTGGCAAGAGATTAGGACAACGTCGTTTACCTCTGCTTCTCCAACGCTTTTTCTCGCTCTGTGACGCACACGGGAAGCTCTGAGTAGCTTGGAGATCATTTGAGGCGAGTAGTGTAACTGGATAGCGACTGGCAACTCTTCTGTTTTTTTTTCGATACCTCCGGGTTTAAGATGGACTCATGGCATGCACAATGCGAGATAGGATTGGTTAGCATGGGGGAGGTTCCAGCTAGGCACCCAAGCATACCTTAAAATATACATGATTCAAACCTGGCTTGGGAGTTGTTTCTCGCAATATGAGCGAGAAACAACTGCAGACTGGCTTAGATGTTGCCTCGATTAACAAGGTCTGCCTGAGGCTATTGTTAAGCTTTGGTCAAGACATTTCAATAGGAAAACTATACTCCTGCTATCTGATGCATCGCTAGTCAAAGAGGAAACCTCCAATGAAGCGCTGATAATCAACGTCGCACTGACATTTTGTCGATGAGAGCTCCATTAACGCTACTGGTTCCCTCTGTGTGTGCTACCTAGAGAGAGGTGTAGGCAAAGCGGCTCTAAGCAACAGTAATCAAACACAAGCTACATAGTGTGTAACACCTGTGTCTGCCGTCATATACATCAGCAAAACGTCACTGTGCTGGGGTGTGAGGTGACATCGAGGGCAGCACATACTGACTAGCTGAAGTGCACGTGTGCAGGGTTGGAGTCAGCTGTGACGGCTCATCAGCTCACATGTTGTTGACCTGAGTCATGTAAATCACAACAGCGGTCTCCACAAGCTCCTTTATATCGTAAGGTAAAGACCCTAATACAGAGAAAGCCCAACAATCGCATGACCACCTATGACCAAGCACTTGGCGAAAGTGGGAAGGGAAAACATCCCTTTGAACAGGAAGAAAAGTCCAGCAAGTCCATGAAGAGCAGCAGCAGCAGGTCAGCTGATCACAGCCTGAACAGAAACCCTGGTCCCTTTTACCCACACTGAGCCGCTACACCTGACCTTCCCCACCTGATCAATCCCAGTTGAACCCTTGACTGTACCCGTGTTCAGCTGTGGTGGCAGGGAAACACAAACAGGCCGAGTTTTAAAGTCTTTCTTCT
This sequence comes from Haplochromis burtoni, assembly GCF_018398535.1. Classification (NCBI taxonomy): domain Eukaryota; kingdom Metazoa; phylum Chordata; class Actinopteri; order Cichliformes; family Cichlidae; genus Haplochromis; species Haplochromis burtoni. The sequence continues at coordinate 637,344 of NW_024582671.1, forward strand.
TCGCTGTTTGTGTTCCACGTAACGAAGGTTCAAGCTGAGCGTCATTAGAATTAGAGCTGAAGTAAACTTTGTACTCTTGCGTAAGAATGTTGTTTTCAGAGCCTGTACTTCTTCCAGTTTAGTTTAGTAGAGAACATGAACCATAGCATTTCTTCTTCTCTGTAGTGACAAACGTGTGGACTACTGCCACCTCTGGTTAAAGGAAGAATCTGTGGCATTTAAAAAAGCATCATCTGAACGGTTTACCATCCAGCCTTCTTCCTCTGAACCAGTTCAGGATGTTGTGGCCTGCCTGTCCCAGCTTCTCCTATTGTGAATAAAGAAAGTCCAAGAATGTGTCAAAACATGGTAATGACTGATTACTGGTTAACTCTGACAATGCCGCCTAGGCTTAGATGAACCTAGGAACTGATTTTATTTGAATAATTTAGGTTACATAGGGGAGAGCAGTGTTACAGCCGGGGACAGGACGTAACAGATAATTACTTATAAAATATGTCTGTGAAGCTTCTTAGTCATCCAGGTCATCGTAGTCAAAGCAGCTTGCAAAGAAAAGCGTCTGGACTTCTTTAAGTTACTTGAAGACGTTTCACCTCTCATCCGAGAAGCTTCTTCAGTTCTAAGGTCAAATGGTGGAGAGTCCTCAGGAGAATTTTCTCCAAGCACGACATCCCGGTGCATTTCAGACCCAGCAACACGCTCAGACAGAAACTGGTTCATCACAAAGACAAAACTCCAAAACACAGACTTAACAATGTGGTGTTTGCTGTACAGTGCAGCGAGGAATGCTCAGACCTCTACATTGGAGAGACCAAACAGCCACTTCACAAGCGCATGGCACAACACAGAAGAGCCACCTCCACAGGACAAGACTCAGCAGTCCATCTGCATCTTAAGGATAAAGGTCACTCTTTCGAGGATGCCAATGTTCACATTTTGGACAGAGAGGACAGATGGTTTGAAAGAGGAGTGAAAGAAGCATCTATGTCCACTGTGAGCGACCATCTTTGAACAGAGGCGGGGTTTACGACACCAACTCTCTGCCATCTATAATCCAGTTTTGAGATCCTTCCCAGACGCCTTAACGCCCACTCACATCCTGGGCCATCTGACCTCAGGAATTCACATGATAAGGTGGGGCCAGGTTTCACAATGAACTCACCCGAAACTCTGGCTGATTGGGACCCACACCCAGTTTCACACCTTGGCTCAGGCGATTAGAGGATCATCAGGGGGTCCTTTTGTCCCTCTGTGGGGGGAACTCCCACTAGGTTTATATCTGGGACTCTCCACCATTTGACCTTAGAACTGAAGAAGCTTCTCGGATGAGAGGTGAAACGTCTTCAAGCAACTTAAAGAAGTCCAGACGCTTTTCTTTCCAAGCTCCTTTGACTACTTATAAAACAGTTTTTATCCCCCCTCAATAAAAGGTCAAGGTCAAATTTATTTATATAGCACATTTCAAACAGCCGATGCTGCACAAAGTGCTTAACAATATGAAAATGGTATTAAAAAGCAACAATGTAAAACAATAATAACAGTAAAAAACAATAAAAGGACAGTAAAAGAATTAAAACAATAACTAAACTAATTCAAATAAGACCAAAATGCTTGGGTCATAGTGTGTTAAAAGCCAGGGCATAGAAATGTGTCTTTAGTAAAGATTTAAATCGATCAAGTGTTTGTGCAGATCTAATATTTAAGGGGAGACTATTCCAAAGTCTGGGACCTGCCACAGAGACGGATCTGTCACCACGGGATTTGAGGTTAGTCCGTGGGATGGACAGCATTAGTAAAAGCCCATAAAACAGAGCAAAGGTACTAAAGTTACCTCTACTAGTAGAGATAATAAAACACAAGATCTAAAAATGGCAAGTTAACGTTATTCCAAAAACAGTATCACTGAGAGGAATTTCCAAACAATAAATGCGCAGAGAAAAGTTTAAAAAAGGACAAAAGCAACAGCGCAGGCTGGCAAGTGGTTAGTTACCCTGAATCCAAGATTCATTGAAGGCTGAGATTCAGCGACTGTTTGGGAGCAGCGAGTCCTCAGCTGAGCAGCAGTGCTTCCCTGATCAGAGCAGCTCTCTCCTGATGACGCTCCCAGGTCTGCTCTGTCAGTGGCTCTAATGGCACAATGGTGGCAGTACTCTGAAGGACACAGGCGTGTACAGTCACTGCCTGACATCACGCCAAAGGAAGACTTACGGGGCCGGCTTAATCTTTGTACCCTGACATCCCCAACTCGAGTTTGTCTACTCCAGTGCTCTCTTCTCTCGAGGTCTCCTAATCTCCTTAATTATTACATCTGGTGCACCACATCATGGCTGCTGACTGGCCTTCTGCAACCAACCTCCAGATGCAGACTGGGTCTCATGCCTGCTGTTGGGTTACTCAGTTAAGTCAATCAGCCAGTGTTGGGTAGGGAAACAATCTGGCAGAATATTCTCAAACATATAACCAAAGTAAAACTAAACCTTATACATTTGCACAATAAAATCAAACTTTAAAATGAATAAAACAGAATTTGTTAAAACACAATAAGAATAATTAAATATTATTTCATGATTATTAATTAATAATAATTACATTTTTCAATTCAGTGTTATTTATATAGCACTAAATCTCAACAACATTTGCCTCAATGATCAGCAGCATGCTCAGTGCTTTATATTGTAAGGTAAAGACCCAACAATCATATGACCCCCTATGAGCAAGCACTTTGGCGACAGTGGGAAGGAAAAACTCCCTTTTAACAGGAAGAAAACTCCAGCAGAACCAGGCTCAGGGAGGGGCGGGGCCATCTGCTGTGATTGGTTGGGGTGAGAGAAGGAAAACAGGATAAAGACATGCAACATACTGTCACTACGTGATCCGTACCGGAAACCCGATCGGTACCCCGCATGCGCGAACGGTGTCTGCTTTCGGTCGAAGCATTTTACGATAGTTACAGGTCAGAGTATCTGTTAAGACGTTAAGAATAACAAGTATCTCTTAAAATGTTTCCAATAATGAAGCAATTCAATATAATGTAGACAAAAACGAAAAATAAAAAGATAGGTACGGATCAGGACTCCCCGATCTGTACCGCGCATGTGCAGGGGTTTTCTTCTTCCTCTGTTCGTTTAATGGCAGTTTACTCCCCAGTGTACGAGGACACCGCCACCTGCTGACTGAACGAATGAACCCTATTGTAAACTGAAGTAGCGTCATTACAAACGCGTGTTTAATTTGATTGATAGTCATGTGTTTATGCTTGTCTGTGTGGAGAGGATTGTTGTCACTGTCAGTTGTCAGTAAACACTTCATCTGGCTGATGAATCTTTACGTGACACATTACTAAGTCAGTATTATTAAGTCTGTAATTCGGCGCCATTCTTCTTATTTTACGGCGCTGTTGTTCAATCGGGGGACGCTCTCTGTTGGGGAGAAAAGCATGAATTTGTTTGTAAACGGATTATCCATTGTTTAAATGTCCGGGCAGTCGAAAAGGAGGCAGAGCTGTGGAGAAATGCTAGGAGCTAACTGGGCGCTAATCTTTTTGGCTGCTGTTACAACCAAATTTCCCCTTGTGGGACAATTAAAGGATTATTCTATTCTAACCGTGTCATTCAAATACATTTACTGTCGCAATGTTGGCAAAGAGAGGAAGTGACGTAAGATTTGCGCATGTGGGGTACTGATCGGGTTTCCGGTACGGATCGGGTAGTGACACATACCATATTTCTAAGATTTTCAGGGCCAAGTACAATAACCTCAGTTTGATCTGAATTAAGAACATTTTAGAACATTAGATGAGAAATGATGAAAGCTGTCGAGTACCTGCGTGTGTCTGGCTGCATCACCTGCATACATGCTGAACTCTCACCTGAAGCTGTAAGCGTTCTCTCTTTGCTTTCAACTCGGACCAATAAAATCTGCAGTGTGTAAGAAGTGAAGTGTGTGTCTCTTTGAATTTCCCGACAATGATTCAACCCTTTACTGACATGTTTATTAGTTCAGCGAGCACAGCGTGGGACTTCCTGCTCCACCTATGACCCTGCAGACGCTGCTTGTGCTGATTATTTTTAATGACTGACCCAGAAATCAGTGATTGACGCTACAGGTGGGCAGATCGAACCAAACGTCGACAGTATCAATGCCAACGCTGTTATCATCATTGGATTGATACTAGTGCAACAGGTTTCTATCCTGTTGAGTCCAGTATGTAGCCCACTGAGTGTTGATTATGTTTCAATGAACATTTCTGTGGTGCCTGTTCTATTTGCAGCCTGTAGCACATTAGACATAAGTCTACATTCAGCTTTTCAAAATAAAAGCTGAGAGGTGTGTTTTATTGTGTTCAGTCATTATTGTGGAAAGTAAACGTCACAGTGATTTAATGGTCAGTAAAATGTGTTCAGAATTTGCACTTTGATTACGATTCTTATCATGAATCAGGACACTCTGCTCTCCCCAACACAACAGTATCTGTACAGGTGTCTGTAATACTGATGCTGTGTACTCTGTATCAGACCAATGTCTCAGTATCACTAATACCTGCGACCTGTCCCTGAGGGTGATTTAAAGGTCAGCCACACAGGCCTACAGACAGATCACGACACCCAGCAACCACACAACTAAGTTTAAATGGTTTCCATTGCCTGCGATTGGTGTGAGGAAGACACCTGGGAGCTGATTGGTCCGTAGACCTGTGTGACATTTTCTAACAGAATCCACCCTGAACACAAATCAGGAAGCTTGTTGTTACCACCACCTGGAGGCTACCAGTGGTACCGCAGCTGACAGCTGGGCAGGTGTGTACAGGTGTGAGGAGAATGACAGGAGGCCGTGTGCGATCATTAAATATTGGATTTATTTAGATTGATATTTAGTCTGTGAGACGATCAATGGGCACGAGTCCTTGGCAAACACGCCGTTAGAAAAATAAAACGCTTCTCTCGCTAAAATGACGCCAAACAGTTCAGGCAGCGCTCTTCCTCATTGTCAGTCACAGAAACATCTGGAACCTCTGCCACAGCGTCAATCTTTCTGACCGCTGAAGCTCTGAAGGGCGGGGCCTCGGCTCTGACGTGTCAGCTGTTTCTGTCCAGTCTGAATTACAAGGAGAGGGAGCAAGAGCGCCTCCGGCTGGACACGCAGGGTTAATACACAGTGATCAGGAAAACTCAGTATTGATTATCAGTGAGTCTGGGGGAGGTTTGCCGATGCGACAGGTGAACTCGCTCACACACAAACACACACACACACAAACTCTTCTTCTTTGGTTTCAGAGTGAAAACACTGGAAACAGCTGGATGCCCAGCTGCTGCAGACGGGGACTTTTTATTGGTTAATCAGAGGCGGGAGCCTTCATCATCCTCACCCTCACAGCTCTGCACATTAACACTGACAGCGTTTCCAGACGTGGAGCGTCTGGACCTCTCTTCTTCTTTTGTGGTGCTCATGGGTTTGTGGTAGGAAGCAGGAAGCTGATGATGATGATGAGGCTCGGAGCTCAGAAACACTGAAGAACCCAGCGGCGTTCTTCCTCACAGTGGAGCTGGACTCTGCCTCGGGCCCGCCGCCAGAAAAACACCCTGAGGAGCATGCCTAATCGCGGCAAGCTGTTCGTACACGCGCCGGCGGTGCTGCGGCTGAAGGCAGTAAGCGATGCTCTCTTCCACCTCCTGGCAGCGCCGCAGGAAGCGGCAGCGATCTCGGGCAAGTTCCTCCCACGGGCCCCGCCGGTCCTCCTCCTCCTCCCCACAGCTGGCAAAGAATTCCTCCACATCGTCACAGAAACGAACCTGACGGAAAAGAGAGGGAGAAAACGACATCAGCTCGGTAATACAAAGAAAGGTCAAAGGTCATCAGGTCACTGAAACTTCCAGGAACAAATCAGCTTTCAACGACTGTTTCACTCCCTACATCCTTACATCTGTATTGGGGATAAGTTGAAGCAGCAGAATCGTCGGGTTTGATTAAATCTTTGGGTCCAAATCAAAGTGAGTTTCAGGCTTTTATGACGTTTGAAGGACGTTTGGAGGATCTGACTGAAGCCGAAATCTGATGGGAAACGTTATGACATTAGACGTCCTTCATTAAGACCTGACACAGGATAAGTCGTTCAACCATCATGGCGCTGCGTTTTTGGCTTTCAGGGGCGAAAAGAGCGTCTCTGAGTTCATGGCCCAGATGTGGGCTCACCATCACAGCTGTCCGGACAACCTGCTGGGAACTCTGGGTAAAGGCTGAACTGGGAGTTACTAATAAACTGGCCGTGTTTACAGAGTAAATAAAGCTCCGAGCTAATTACAGCTCACCGATCCGGTTTCTCCTCACGTCTCTCCAGGAAGCAAACAAACCCACAGGAGGCGGAGCTTCCTGCTGTCTGACTCATGTTTACTGTCAGACACTCCTCAGCTGCAGTTCCTCTGACGGCCAGCAGAGGCTCCAGCAGTGAGTCGGTGCCACAGACTCCCATGTTCAAATCAGCATGTTTACCCCAAAATCACAAGTCGGTGACAGCAGTCAACTCAGTGTGCTTTACCTGGAAGGTAAATACCCACAAGAACACGCAAAGCCCAAGTATCAGACAACTGCCTCGGTGCAAGCACTCTGCAACAGTGGGAAGGAAAAACTCCCTTTTAACAGGAAGAAACATTCAGCAGAGCCACACAATGAATAACTTTTTAAAAATAGTTCTTAAATCCTAAGTTAAGAGATTTATTAAATATTTTAGATTAAATAATTAAATATGTCACATAACCTGAGAATAAACACTGAAAGTCAGCAGGTTGAACAGCATCTGCTGTAATGAACATGGAAAAGCTACAGGTGTGTCGAGAGATCAGTATGCAGCGTGAAGATTTGATTTCTTCTGCTGGAAACTTTCAGCTCACTTTGAATAAACTTTATTTTCCACACCTTCTCTGTCTCACCTGTTCATGAGCTCCTGACGCAGAGCGAGCCGCAGTAACCTGAGCCAAGAACAGACTGAAGCTTCACTTTCACTCTGACTGTTCCCAAAGCCCCACAGGGCAGGTGTGTCTGCAGGTGTGTTCAGGTGTGACTAACAAAGACCCTTTGACTGTCCCTCAGGTCAGCCTCACCTGTACCTTAATCAGTGTTTTAACCACCTGACCCGCCCCAGCAGCACTGTCTCCCAACGCACCTTTTTCGTGGAGCTGCAGTTCCGGGCGGAGGCATCACAGAAACCGCTGTCCATCCGGTCCTCCGCCTCCTCCTTCTTGTACTCGGGTGGAGACTCTTGGCGGAGGCGGCGGTAGGCGGAGTTCTTCCTGGCCCTCGCCGTGGCAGACTCACGGGTCCTGATGGGAGCCTGGAAGTTGAGTGGGTTGAAGGGGTCTGAGGAGGAGCTGAAGGAGTCCCACAGGCGGAGGCTCTCCTCATCAGCCTCGCTCGCAGACGGCGAGTCGTCCCATGTGTCAGGGCTGGAGGGAGGAGAGGAGGAGGGGGAAGACTGAGCAGAGGATGGTGGCGTGGAGACAGGGATGGCACGAGGTGCAGTGACACCCGTGTGCAGGCGGGCAGTGAAGTTTCGGGGGTCATAGGGGTCCTCGCTGTGGCACAGAGAGCGCCACAAACGCTCCACCTCTGATTCCGCCTCACTGTCATCATCCTCATCACCATCATCATCAGACATCTCAGAGGAGCCCTCGCTGTCAAAGCCATCATCATCATCATCATCATCGTCGTCGTCATCATCATCAGAGGATGACTCCTCTGATTGGCTGTCCTCATCCTCGCTGCAAGGGCCACCCATGATGAAGTTGATAGTTTTGTTCTGGCACTGAGGGACGGCGAGCACCACCTCCTCCATCCCCTCAGTCTCCTGTGGTGGCGACGGCTCTGCTCTGGCGGACGTCACGCCGGACAGGTGCTCCTCCTCCAGGCTGGAGTACCCATGGTCCTGCTCGGGGGTCACAGGTAAGGCTGCGGCGATGGTGGCTCCTGAGCAGTTCTGTGGATCTCTGATGCTGAGCTGGCGGTCTGCCACAGCGTTCTGGACTGTGGGGGGGCTTCCATTGTTCACCAGCTGCTCTTTGTTGTCGCTGGCTCCAGCATTTTCTCCCAGCATCCCGCGGGACAGCTGCTCCCTCTCCGAGCACTCCTTGCCCCCCCAGAAGCTGTCCCACCATGGCCTGCTGGACCAGCTCTGCCCTCCCGGGGGTTTTACTTCCTGAGAACTGAGTAGCATGTGGCCCAGAACAGCCCGGAACGAAGACAGGTATCTGAATTGGGTCTGCTGGCAGAGGCTCAGGTCCACCTCTGCCCCATTCTGGAGCCCGATTTCCCGTAGCGAGTCCGCGGAGAGCCATGGCAGAGCCCCCACGCCTCGGGGCTCACACTGCAGGTAGGACAGGTGAGGAGGCCCGAGCTGCACGTCCTCCAGCGGGCTAAGAAATTCGCTCTCCTCGGTAACCAAGCTGCTTTTCAGAGTTCGGTTCCGGATTTTCTCCACCAGTGCCATCGCGGGCCTGGACAGCAGGCCGATCCACGAACTTTCCTGGCTGTCCAGTCCGGGCATGGAGGAGGAAGATGAGGGGGGGCGCCTCCCGTCCATTAAACGTCCTTCTTCGCTCATATTTCTGAACATGTCCTCAGTTTAATGTGCGAACAACTTCAATACGAACAGGCTGTTAGCACGTTAGCTGCTAATCCAACAGCTCATCGCGCCTACTCCGCACACCACACACACCGGCTACAGCTGCGGGAGGATCCGAGGGCCGAGAGCCCGGCGCGGGCCGTGGTGCTCTGCTGACAGTGGTGCTTCTTTCTTGTGGAGAACTCTGTGCGGACGGAGGTGGAGAAACCCAAGTGCTGAGACACGAAGAGTACCGGGTGTGGAGACCAGCAACGGGCCATTCTGTCTGCGGCGGGGCTCCAGTTAGCTTAGCACGTTAGCTCAGCGCTAGCAGCTAGTTAGCCTGACGGTTAGTTCCCCGGAGGCGGAGACGGATTCAAATACTCGAACCAAAGCAGCACTTCACCGGGTTATAATCAGTCTGCGGTGCTCTCCGGACTCCTCCTTGCGTTAATACTGGTGCGGTCTCCGAATACAGAGCAGTTTCCACGGCCGCTTCGCTCCGTCCGTCCGTCCGCTGAGAGATTTCATCAGACAGCCCGGGGACCGTCGCCTATGACGCGAATCTCTATTTCCGGGAGGCCGCGGGCAGGGAGTGCAGGAGGAGGTGCTGTTCGCTCCTGCGTCTCCGTTACATAAACGAAACTCGGACTCGAGTGTGCCACGTGTTTATCAGCGTGAAGCTCCCACGGTCAATTTATAGAAGCGGCTCAGACACTGGAGGTGGTGAAAGGACCCAGTATGGATAGTAGCCCATAGTAACCGATGCCCATATTGGTATCAAATCGATACTTTGTTGCTATCCCCCGAGTTCAGTATGTAGCCCACCGAGTGTTTTAATGAACAAATGCGTCAAACATGCTGTGAAACATGTCTGAACCTTTCTGTGGTGCCTGTTTTATTTACAGCCACATTAGACAGGCACGTTCACATTCAGCTCTCCAAAATAAAAGATGAAAGCTGTGTTTTATTGTGCTAACCGTGGAAAGTAAAAGTCAGTCATCATCTAAGGAACATTTCAAAACTCAGACTAATGGTGAAAAAGGCTGAACTGGAGATGATTATGCATGCTTCTATTTCTTCCCGTCTTTTTACGTGTCTTAACCAATTAGCTTTAGATCATCTTCAGACTGTGCAGCGCGACTCTTAACAGGCAACAACAGAAGATCTCATATCACCATGCAACCTGCATGTGGCCAATAAAGCCTTTCATTCATGTGTTCAGAATTTGCCGATAGATGATGGTTCATCTCATGAATCAGGACACACTGCTCCCCATTCTATTCAGTTTTATTCATATAACGTTAAATCACAGCAGTCAACCAAAGGCACTTTATATTGTAAGATAAAAACCCTACAATAATCAGACGAACGCCTACGAGCCTACGACTTGGCGACAGTAGGAAGGAAAAATGTGATTTTTCCAAGCAGAAAACCTCCAGCAGAACCAGGCTCAGGGACATGTGGCTGCGGGGACAAAGAGACACACGGCTCTCTCACATAAGCTGAAAGTATCAGTATTGGTATCGCACTGGCTCTGCATTTACTTGATATCGGATCGATACCAAAAGGCTGACACTGGGATCAGGTGTCAAGTCCAGGATCAGAAATCATTGATCAAAATCTGACAGTAAACTAAACTCCATAAATACTGTATGCAGGTGTGTGTGTGTGTGTAAGCTAGGTGCTGGATGATGCTGTGGAGGATCACCTGCTTTTGTGTGAGGACGCGGCGAGGGTCAAAGGTCCTGCTGTCCCGTCAGCGTCACAGGAAACAGATCAGGATTAATGTAAAAACCAAAGACATCCAAACTGTTCCTACAACTGGATCTGTCAAATCTGCAGTTTCACAATAATTACAGAAACAGATAAAAAGTGAACCAAAAGGAGCCAGCCTGCAGTAAAAAAGTTTAGCGTTCTGATACCAAGTAAATACAGGACCAGTACTGCTGACACAGACACCCTTTAAAGGCAGCTGATGTAGGGGAGACCAGTGTGTCCTGCCTTCTCACACATTTCAGCTTTTATTTTGAAGAGCTGCTTGTAAATGTGCCCGTGTCTACAGCGGTCGGCTCAGCTCCTGTAGTTTAAATGTGGCTATGAATAAACCTGGCACCACAGAAAGGTTCAGAGAGGTTTCTGGGATATTTATTTGTTAGAAATTATTTAACAGTTCAGAGGATAGACCAAGTATCGGTCCAGTCACACTAGTATCGATCTGATACCAATATCAACATTGGGATTGAGATGCTTGATATCTGATCCACACATTACTTGTAAAAATCTGCCCTACGTAAATATGGTAAATGGACTGATTCTTATAGAGCGCTTTTCTACTCTCCCGGAGTACTCAGAGCGCTCTATACAGCATGCCTCATTCACCCAGTCACACCCAGTCTCACAAGCACTTTCTCTATACGTAGTGCTTTCTAACTACATCCACACACATTCACACTCCGATGGACGCATCGGAGAGCAACTTGGGGTTAGTATCTTGCCCAAGGATACTTGACATGCAGACTGGAGGAGCCAGGGATCGAACCTCCAACCTTGCGATCAGCAGGTGACCTGCTCTACCTCCTGAGCTACAGCCACCCGCAAATATAAAATATTATTAAAAACTGTAGTAACAAAGACGTCCGTGGGGTGTTTTCTGTGCCGCCACTGCAGGAGTACCTGCCCGAGAGCCGACAGCCAATCAGCAGACCTGAGTGGTTCACCTGGACTCTATTGTTTTCTATTCTACATTTTAAAGAGATTTCTGGCATTCTTGGATTTTAATGAAATCTCAGCCTCGACTGCAGACCTGCTGTTACAGACCACACTGTGCTCACCTGAGCTCCACCCTCTTTAGCCCCAGACATCTGATAGACCAAGCCAAGCTTCTAAAACCAGGCTGACCTTCATCCCTCCCAGCACGGACACAGGAAACGAGGCAGGTGTAGACCCTAGGAGGAGGGAGGAAGAGGAGGACAGACCACCTTCAGCTGTTTTCATTTCAAGTTTATTGTGTAGTGCAAACAATAGAAAAGGTTCAGAATCATTCGTCTGTACAGGTCGTCATCAGTGAAGCTGCATCCAAACAAAGCCTGCTTCTGCGCGTCATCATGCTTCTTCACCCACAGCAACCTCATCTGATTGGTCAGGACCTCAGTCACATGATGCAGAACAAATACAAACACTTGAACTGTTCGTGGGGACCTGATTTTACCCACAAAACACCAGCACGCTACTGCTGCCTGCTGTTTGGTCGGTTAGAGTTCAGGACAGGACGTCCTCCCTTGACGGCGCCCTTTCCAAACCTCCAGCACACATTAGCAGCAGAAGCAGGAGCTGGCTTCACACCCCAAATCAAAACGCAGGGTGCTGTAAAGCGGCTCGTGGTGCTGTGATGTCCTCAGCGACTTCACTGCAGTAGAAACTGTCGAACTCTTCCATCAAAAACAGGATGAAATTTGCCCCGAGAGCGCCCCCTGCCTGTGGAATGACATGTCCACAGGCAGGGGGCTCTAACAGCTCACAGGCTGCCCCTCAGCAGGCTTCTGCATGCTGGCCAATCAGGGGAAAGTGCCCTCAGGGAGAGAAGTAATAGCTGATTGAATGAGCAGCGTAATGACATCACAGAGTCACATGATCAAAAACAATCCAACAATAAAAATTTAATTTCAGTGTTTCAGAATTTTGAAATTCTTCAGATTTCTCTCGTCTTTAAACGTGTGAAGCAGTCATTGTGAAAACCTCGCATTCATTTACAGCGCAAACACAAAAATCAGCTGATCACAAAACGCCGTCATTGAGCTAAAAACAGGAAATGACATGGTTCAGAAACCAGGAATGAAACATAGGCACGCAAGCAGCCGGCAGTCAGTCGCACTTTAAAATAAATCAAACCCGCTATAAAAAATAACCTAAAGTCTTCTCAGCGGCGCTGTCCACGCTCTTCAACCTGCTTCGTCTTCTTCACCGCGCCTCTGTCCTCGTTTCCTTTTTCACAGTTAAACTTCCTGCTGCGGTCCGAGGAGAAGAAGAAGAAACAGCTCGAGCACGTCTGAGCTCCTGTAGGTCTGTTAAAAAAGGAATCCACTCCTTCAGTCGCTCTCAGGTCAAAGGTCAGGGCGAGCTCGTTAGTGGAACTCGTTCACTGAAGTAAAACTCAGTCTCTTATAAACTAACGAGCGTGGCACGACACCCGCAGAGCAGCCACAAGGCTTTTACTTTGAAAGGATCTCCCTTTTTTTGTTTCACCGTTCCCCCTCAGCAGGAACGCCTGCAGTTCTTCTTCTTTCTTTTAAGTCCGCTGCCTCCCGTTTCCTGTCCATCAGTGGGCGAAATCTGAGCCAGGGGGGCCCAGTTTGTGCCAGCCCACCCAGTGCTGACCTGGGACCAGCCTCTTCAGGGGGATGAAGGTCTCTCCCAGCAGCGTGTTCTCCCAGAAGGCGCCGTCTCCCAGGACCCGAAGGTGGATCACCCTCTGGTCCAGGTCCCCCCGTGGGATCCGCTCGTACACCAGCTGGGGACACAAAGGGAGGCAAAAGTGATGTTGCTATGGAAACAGCAAAGTTAGTCATATCAACATCTAAGAGTTGAACCACAGTGACATCCGCGATTCTTTAATAATAATAATAATAATAATAATACATTTTATTTGAGGGCGCCTTTCAGAAACCCAAGGTCACCTGACAAAAAACACAATTAATAAAAGGAACAATAGTCATAAAATACATAAAATAAGTTAAAATTACAAAACAGAGCGTGACAACAGATAAAATCAGCATCAAAGCGAATAAGCCAGTTTAAACAGATGTGTTTTGAGCTGTGTCTTAAATACAGAGAGGGAGTCAATATTTCTTAGTGCAGGAGGAAGAGAGCTCCAGAGCCGAGGAGCAGAGCGACTGAAAGCTCTGCTCCCCACAGTGATAAGGTGTGATGATGGAACAGTAAGATGAATAGCAGATGATGATCTGAGAGTGCGGGAAACAGTGGTGATATGGAGCAGGTCACACAAATATGAAGGAGCAGATTTATGGATGCACTTGTATGCAAGAAGTAAGATTTTTAAATTTATCCTGGCTTCTATGGGCAACCAGTGAAGCTGCTGAAGAACTGGGGTAATATGAGCACCTAACGGAGTACAAGTTATGACCCGAGCTTCAGAATTTTGAAGAAGTTGGAGTTTATGAAGGGCCTTTTAGGGAGACCAAATAGGAGGGAATTACAGTAATCAATACGGGATGTAATAAGACTATGGACAAGGATGGCAGCAGCATGGGGAGTAAGGAAGGGACGGAGTCGGTGAATATTACGTAAATGGAAGTAAGCAGACCGTGTTATGTAATTAATGTGAGACTGGAATAAAAGAGTATTATTTACACCAGAGATGCAGAACAATCCAAATACCGACAGGTTAACACCAACACTGCTATGAGAGCGACACTGTTTCTATCCTCCAGCATGCAGCTCACTGCTGCATTATCATTACTTTCTGCACAGCTGGGCCAGTATTTACTTAGCACATCGATAGCAGTATCTCACAGCACTTCCAGACGCTGTGAGCGGATCGTACCATCTCATTGTAGGTCGGGTTGCACGTGCGTCGCGCCGCCTTCGTTTTCCTCTTGCTCATCTTCTGAGGGTCGGGGAGGAGATAGAGCTTCACGTAGGGGTCGGGGTCAGTCCCATCCTGCAGGGGCTGCTACACACCCACAGGCATCAGTGTCAGTCCCAGAGAGAAAAAACAAAAACAATCAGAAGCCCCAAATACCAGGACAGGACTTAGACCCACTGATCAATATAAAAATATTAATTAAAAAACATGAAAAAAATCCTTAAAATTATATAAATACATTTATTAAAATATTAACAATGATCATAAATAAATAAAAAGTGTTTATTCCGAGGAACCCTGGGGACATTGAGACCGACTGGACCATAGTCAGCACCTCCATTGCTGAGGCGGCCGTTCATGGGTGTAACCCCCAAACCAGCAAGTGGACACCGGAGGTGAATACTCAGACGGCCATGTCCATCTGAGTATTCTGTGGGTTGGGCTTTGGGAGTATGGGGAGTCTTCATCAGGTAACAGCCTCCAGCTCACACTGGAGCAGTTCACAGCCGAGTGTGAAGCAGCGGGAATGAGGATCAGCATCTTCAAATCTGAGGCCATGGTTCTCAGCCGGAAAAGGGTGGAGTGCCCACTCCGGGTCGGGGATGAGTTCCTGCCCCAAGTGGAGGAGTTCAAGTATCTCGGGGTCTTGTTCACGAGTGATGGGAGAAGGGAGCGGGAGATCGACAGACAGAGTGGTGTGGACGCTGCACCGGTCTGTTGTGGTGAAGAGAGAGCTGAGTGTAAAAGCGAAGCTCTCATTTTACTGGTCGATCTACGCCCCTCCCCTCACCTATGGTCACGAGCTGTGGGTAGTGACCGAAAGAACGAGATCGCGAATACAAGCGGCGGAAATGAGCTTCCTCCGAAGGGTGTCTGGCCTCTCCCTTAGAGATAGGGTGAGATTTCAGCCATCCGGGAGGGGCTCAGAGTAGAGCCGCTGCTGCTCCAAGCATACATAATTTTAAAAAAAGTATATACACAACAGAAACTAGAGTAGTCATAATAATAAAGAAATATATACAAAAATGTAATAAAAACAAATAGAAATAAAGCTATAAATGAATCTAATAATAACACGACACACTGACCAGGCCTCGGATGTGTATCACCATGATGAAGAGTTTTTCATTCTTGTAGGAGATGGACAGTTTGACCTCGCCGAGCTCTTTTCCTGAACCTGGAGACCACGAGATCTCTGCGAACACACGCACACTTTCAATGTTAGTCTTCAATGAACATGTCTGATATTTGGCTGTTTCTAACACTTTCAGTCGCAGGCTGAGTTTAAGAAGTACTTAATTCTGATAAACAAAGATATTTCATCTTCTGACTTAAGTTTGAATATTACAGATTTATTTCATAACCTCTGCTGGACATCAGAGGAACTGCAGCGTCTGAGTATTAAAGGAACAGACTGCTGTTTACCTCAGCTGTCAAAGCCGGGTGAGAAGCATCTTTATTTACTGTGGAGGAGGCTGTAAAACTTTGAAAGGAAGCTTCTGATTGATGAACGCCTTACTGAGGTGAACTGTTGAGGATATGCTGAACTTTCCTATCAGTAACTCTGCTGTTAGCCT